>NC_092518.1:104247-257085 GCF_047511675.1 Marmota flaviventris
CCACGGGGCCCTCCTCTGTGTCTGTGCCCCTCCTCTGTCTCTTGGGAGGACACGGCCATGGCACGAGGGTCCCCTGCCCCAGGAGGAGCCCATCTCAGGCCCCTAATGACCTCTGCAGAGACCCTGCTGGACTCCGTCCTGGGCTGGCCCACAGCCTGGCCCAGGCCCCGTGGCAGAGACCCGGGAAGAGGGTCTCGTCCCGGTTTCAGACAGGGAGAGGAAGAAGAAAGTGTCCACGGGAGCTCCCAGGCTTTTCTAATAAAAATTCATTAAATGTTGGTTACAAGGGATGAAGCGGGAGGAGATCCAGGCCCCGATGAAGCCCTCTCCTTTGAACCTCCCCCTTTAAACACAAAGCAAACCCCCGCTGTCCCCGGCCTGTCCCCACCCCAAAGGGCCCAGGGGGTCCCCGCCCTGTTGGGAGCCCTGAGGGGGCAGAGGCTGAGACCCAGTGGGCCTCCTCGTCCCCCACCCTGGACACGAGGGCGGGGAGCAGCTGCAGGCTGCACATTCCCCCGGAGCAGAAGGTGCCTCCTCCGTGAGCAGGACCAAGCCCCCCCATGGCCGCCCCCTGGCCCCGCGCCAGCCTCCGTGAGCCTTTAAGTTTACGGCCTCCGCTTTGTGCAGGGCTCTGGGGGCCTGCAGAGGGGGTGAGCGGAGATCAAAGGGCTGGGCGGGTTTACGGCCTGATCTGGGTAAATCCTCAGCCCGCCCAGCCTCCCCGGCTGCCCCAGGAGGTCATCTGAAGGGGCCAGGCAAGAAAAGGCCGGGACGGAGCCAGCCACAGCGCAGGCCCGGCCAGAGGCCGCGGAGGGGCTGTGAGACAGCAGGCTTTGGATGGGGTGGACGGAGAGAGAGAGAGGCAGAGATGGACAGAGAAGGCTTATTAATTGGTCTCTGGGCCTCTGGACGCAAGAAGGTTCTACAGTCCTCCACTGGACCTGGGCACCAGGTGGTGCAAGTCGGTGATACCAGCAGCTCTGGAGGCTGAGGCAGGAGGATTGCAAGTTTGGAGGCCAGCCTCGGCAACTTAGTGAGGCCCTAGGCAACTCAGGGAGACCCTGTTTCTAAATAGAATATTTGCAAGGGCTGGGGAGGGGGGTTCAGGGGTTGAGCCCCCCTGGGTCCAGTTCCCAGTACCACCCCGCACCCCGAATATAAACCTCCGAGGGCGATGTTCCCTGTCCATTTCTCCATATCTCCGTGTCTGGGTCTCTTTGTCCTCTTCTCTCTCGGCCTCCCCGGGGCCTCGGTTTCCAGGACCTGGCCATCTCCTGCCCATCTCCCTGCCCATCTCCCTGGCCATCTCCCTGGCCATCTGGGCATCCTGCACCTGCCCAGCGCAGTCCTCTCGCTCCTTCTCCCAGAGGCAAATTCCTGCCCTGGACGACGCCCGTCACTTTAGAACTGGGGACTCCCGGAGCCGCGCTGGGGTCTTGGCAAGGCGGGGTCCCTGGCCCTCGGATTCGTCCTGGCCGTCCCTAATGGACTCCCAGACAAGGCTGGTCTGGGGGAAGAGGTCCCCTGCGTGGGAACCTGCAGACGCAGGGGGGGACCGGTGTGGAGAGCTCAGTGCGCTCTGCAGGGCCAGGGTCCTGGGAACCGCTCTGCGTGGGTCCGCTTCTCAACTGCGTCTGGCTGGACACGGGGACCCCACGTTCTGCTTGCGCATGCGCGTCAGCTATGGGTCAGCGAGGGGCTCCAGCGCCCCTGCCCTTACCTGTGTGTGCCCAGGGGCATGGGGGACAGCTCCCCAGACCCTCCCTGCGTCCTTGGAGGGGGAGCGGAGTCCCAGGGAGGAGCGGCCACACTGCACTGGGGTCCTGTGGCGGAGGAGTCTCCACGGGGCCGCAGGTGCCTCTGGGGTGGGGTCCAGGATTGCAGGAGCGCCCTCCCTGGGGTGTGGAGAGGTGCGCACGGAGACCATGGAGAGCCGTGAGGGACGCCCCCGTGCGCTCTTGGCCTGCGAAAGGACCACGGCTGAGACAGCCAGGGGCTCTCCACGACGGCTTCCGGGGGTCTGCGGCTCTGGCCAGGTCTTCCGCGCGGATGGCACGTGGACACCAAGGTCCACAGCTGGACGCTCTTCTCGTCTCTGACGCGCGAGGGGCAAGACCAGCTGCCGGGTGTGGAAAGGCCCCCGGCGCCCCTCTCTGCCCCTCTGTCCACGCCAGGGACACTCAGCGGGGTCAAGAGGACCAGGCCTCCCCGGAAATCAGGACCGCAACCCCCGGGGGCGCAGGGGCGCTTCCCCGCTCCACCCTCGACGGACGGTGACCGGCTGTTTACCCACGTTGACGGCCGGCGCCGAATGAGTCGGGTTAAGTGTCCACCCTGCGAGGGCCCATTTGTCATTTAGGGACTTCCTGGGAAGAGAGGTCCACGTTCAGGGTGGCGAACCGGATCGTCACTCATCAGGGGACAAGCGGAAGACGAGGGTTACCTCCGTGAAGCGCGTGGGCTCAGTGGGAGTCTCCTGGGCGGGGGTTCCCCTGGAGCCCTCTGTGAGACCCCTGGTCCCGGGAGTGGGGACCGGAGACCCCGTTCCTCCTGGACACACACGTTTGGCTGGACACCAGGTGGGGGGTCTACCTGGGGGTCCGAGGTGGGGAGACGAGCCGCACAGGGCAGGGGAGCCCTGGCCCAGCTGGGGGGGCCCTTCCTGTCCTGCTGCTGCCCTGGGAGGGAGGCTCCGTGGTGCGGCTGGGCTGGACATTTGCAGGGACAATGGGCAGCCTCAGAGTGGACAGAGAAGGGGAGACTCCCCAGGAGGCCCAGGAAGCAGGAGGGTCCCGCTGAATGGAGACCCAGCGCCCCCCAGAGCCTCGTGCTGCCCACACAGGTGTGCACGGAGCAGGGTCCTCGGGCTGGGGGCAGGAAGGTCCCTGCTGACCTCTTGCATGAAATCGCCATCTTTTTCTGTGAGCATTCTCAAGTTTTTGGAAAGACCGTGAAAGAACATCAAAAGAAAGAGGAGTTTGTCTGCCCCCTGGGCTGTGGGGACAGACCCGGCAGGGTCAGGGGATGGCAGAGAAAATCAGCTGCCCCAGGACCTTTGATGGGGTGCGAACCGCGGGGCCCGTTTTTCACCGTCAGTTCTGCATCCGGATGACCCCTCTCGGGGCGGATTGAACAGGGAAACGGGGCTGCACGGCTCTCAGAGGTGCTCTTTGTTCCCGGGACGGCCGCCGCGTGCTCAGGGGTTTCTTGTTTCCTGCGGGGAGCGTCCATCTGGGCAGGACAGCGCCTTCCAGGTGCCCGGTCTGGGCTGCTCCACAGAAAGCCCCGGGAACTTGATCTGGTGCTACCTGAGGCCCGTGGCGTGGGGACGGCCACCTGGGGGCCAGCACCCGAGGCCGGTTGGGGCTCAGAAGGGACAGCGGCCCCGAGAGCTGTACCAAGGCCAGCGTACGGGCAGCAGGCAAGTGGCGTTTATCCAACGACCGTCACATAGAAATCCTGCAGACCTGAAGCTGCGTGCGTGACGCTGGGAGACCACAGAAAGCTCCGGTTGGAGTGGCCAGTGATGGCATCAGGCCCAGAGGGGCCAGCAGATGTCCAGTGGCTGGACATGCGGAGAAGCTGAGGTCAGTGGGATGAGCAGGCTGCAGAGCAGGACCCGAAGTCACCAGTCCCAAGGAGCTTGGGGCCACACACAGGACAGGGGCCACCTCGGGCTGGTGGAAGGACCCCGGCTCTGGGCTGACCAGCCTGCCCTGACCTGGAGGGGTGGACACAGAGGCCCAGGGCAGCCTGCAGCTCCTGGCCCACTCAGGGGCTGGGCCACCTGTCCCCAGCATCTGGACCCCACATACAGAACTGGGGGACCAAGCCCTTGAGATGGTCAGGCCATGGCCAGGGAAGGCCTGGTCATCCCGACGATGGTTGGACAGTCACATGCATCGATCATTTGCAAAACTGTCCCCAGAATCGGTGCCTCACAGCTGGCCGGTCAGTCCCTCTCTTCAAATCTCCCAAGTTCTTGTAAATAGCAGGTCTCAGCCCTGGGGAGGTGCTCTGGGCGCTGTCCCCTGGGCCCCTGGGCAGTGATTGGACAGGTGAAGGACAACACCAGAATCCCCCGGGGCTGTTTCCTCAAGAGGAACCCACACGCTGTCCCGTGTCCCTGCGCCACGTTGTACCTACATGGACCGTGAGGTCCCCATCATGTACCCAGACCACCAGGCCACGGAGAGACGGAGGGGGCCCCTGGTCCCGCAGGACGACGTGGCCGCCATTGCACCCCCCTGGCAGGAGCTCGCGCTGGACTCTGAGACCCTCCCGAGCTGGAGGCCCCTCTCCTCAAGGCCAGACCCGGGGGCGCACGTGAAGTGGAACCGCCTGAGATTGGGTTGGCCTCTGCGGAGGCTCAGCACACGCCGGCCTCCCCCGCGGGTCTCCCTGGGGCGACCCCGTGCGAGATCCCCGAGATCCCCGGGGTCCGGAGGCGCAGGGGCAGCAGTGGCCACAGCCGCGCTGGGACCACCCTAGACGTTGGACCCGCGCACCCGTCGGAGCGCACAGCGTCCTGTCCCGCAGCCCCTGCGCGTGGGAGGCCCCGTGGTCCTGGGCCGGTGGGTTTGCGTGACCTCTGCCCCGTGAGTGCGCGGTGTGCCCTTGGGTTCCCCGAAAGGCCTGCAGGGGCGCCACGGCCACCATCAGGGGTCCCCGTCCACGGTGGCTGCCGGCAGCCTGAGCTGGGGGCCTCTGGCACCCCCGGATCTTCCTCTTGGACATCCGCGCTCGCTCCTGAGTGCCCCCGACCCCCCTCAGACAGCAGCCCATGAGGCCTGCCAGGCCCCGCGGTTGTGCAAGGTTGAACACATGCGCGAGTGTCTGTTTGCACATGCACACACCCGAAGACGCATCCGTGTTCATGTGCCCGGGTACATGCGTGTGTGTGCGGCTGTGTGTGTAAAATATGCATTTCTGTGTCTGGGAGTGTGTCCACCTTAGCATTCCCCAGGGAGGCCCAACCTGGGGCACCTGTGGGTCAGTGACCACGGACTGGACCGTCCACCTGCCTGTGTGTCCATCTACCACCTCTAGTGACCGTTCTGTATCTGCATTGATTCCCGTATTACGTGTTTGCCTGGATCCTGAGGCGTCTCCAGGGAAAAGGGAACCATTGGGTACCCATCAATCATCGACCTCTGTGTCTGTCCACCACCAGATCCGGCTATCGGTCCATCTGTCCATCTGTCCACCCATCCACCCATGCACCCATCCATCTACCCATCCACCCATCCATCCACCCATCCATCTACCCATCCACCCACCCACCGTCCATCTGACCTTCCATCCGTCCAAGAACTCTGCCACCTGTCAATCACCCATCCACCCACCACTTCCCCATCATCTCTCTCTCTCCTCGGATCCATCCGTCCCTCTGTCCATCATCTGTCCACCCCCCTGGCTGCCCCTCCTATGGTCCACCACCTCCCACTAGAGTCACCTTGAGGACCGAGCCTTCAACACATGAGCTTTTTTTTTGGGGGGTGTGGACACTCCAGATGCACATGGTGACCGAGGCCAAGGTCAGCCGTCAGAGGACTCAGGCAGAGTGTCCTCCCGGGCAGGACGATGCTGCGGTGGCCCAGACCCCGGGCAGGGGCTTGGCAAAGGGCCCTGGGGAGGTGGACCTGGGCCTCCTGGTCCTGACCTCCAGACGTGGGACTCTGGGGAGGGAACCCAGGACGGTTTAGGGGGACGATTGCCCACGGGTGGGAATCCTCACCTGGAGACCCAGGGGACTCTCAGATGCTCCCCGGCTGGGGCAGGGGGTGGCCCACGGTGGAGGCCGGCACAGACTCCTTTCCCAAGGTGAGAGAGGGGGCCATTAGCCGGGCTGGTCACTCGGAACGGTAAACCCCACGCCCAGCGGCTGTCAGGCGTGATCACGGCGGCGCTCGGCTACTTTAAGCAGGCGTCCCCCTCCGTCAGGGGCGGGGTGGGCGGCAGACAATGTGGGAGGAAAATACACCAGTGTCACTCTGCATTAGGGGCCCGTCCCTGTGCACAGTGTCTCGCTGGCCCATTACGGCCTAACAGGCAGGTCATTGTTCGCGGTTAATGTTTCCTGCTTCCTCTCGGAGCCGCGAGGTGTGTGTGTGTGTGTGTGTGTGTGTGTGTGAGCGTGTGCAAGGGTCCAGCTCGGCCCATGCACGGTCCTGCAGGCAGCCTGGCCTCCAAGGTCTGCAAAACTCAGAGCGTCCCCGAGGTCCCTGCAGGTCCCCCATGGCCACGGGCTTGGGCTCTTGCTGCTGAGGGAGGCGGCTGCAGAAGGGCGTCCAGCCTGGGCCGTGTCCATCAGGGTCCCGGGCGCAGGGGACACCCTCGGACTCGGGTGCATTTGACAGGAGCTGCGTGCCCAGGAGGAGGGGAGGGGTTTGGAGCGGTCACCGTGACCCTCCCGGGGACCTCCTTACCGGGGACCAGCAGCACCCCACAGCCCCCTCCCAGAGCACCCCGAATTCCTGCTGCACACCCGCAGCCCCCTCCCCACCCCGGAGCCCCGGCCGACCCCAGGCCCTGACTCTCAGAGACCCCTGTGGACCTTCTCTGTCTAAACTTTGGTGACACGGGCTGTAAATCCCCAACCCCCGGGCTCGGCCGCGCTCTGGATTTGATTAATTACCGAGGTGTTGGGGACCGCGCTCGGGCCGGCCGCGGGCAATTGATTTACAAAGTGAGTACACGCTGGCCCCTTCAGCGACTGTAAATCCACATCCGAGGGGGGCCCTCGGCCCAGGGGGCGCCGGGGCGGGCCTCTGCGCCCTCGGAAATGCCTTGTGGTCCAAATCCTGCCATTTGGGGGCTCCTGGGGGAAGGGGGTCTGGTTCAACATCTTGCTTCCAGTTTTATTTAGTTTTTTTTAGGGGGGGACCTAGGATGGACCCCAGGAGCTGGTAGCGCCAAGCCACATCCCCAGCCCTGTTTATTTCCCACTTTGACACAAGATTTAGCTCAGTGGTTGAGGCTGGCCTCCAGTTTGAGGTCCTCCGGCCTCGGCCTCCAGAGCTGCTGAGATCTCACTGCCCGGCCTTACTTCCGGTTTTAATCTTGGTCTTTGGCAGTGTGGCCTCTTGGTTGGTGCTGCCCGGGAGACTTAGGGCTGGGGAGGCGGCTTCCAGTGGAGGTCCCCTGAGTTCAGTCCCTGGTACCCCCCCCCCCCAAATGAAAATAAATCTGCCGCGTTCAACAGCGTACCAAGGAGCACGCGTGGGTGATCCTCGGTGCGTCCCTCTCCAATTGCCCAGTTACCCCCGCGAGGCCTCTTCAGACCCGAAGGATGTACGGAGGACCAGGGGGAAGGGTCAGCAAGCGAGTCCCCCACGGTGAGGGGCCTCGTGGCGTCTGGTGGACCCACGATTTTGCACACGCGTGGGCTGATTTTCTCCAGGGTGTCCACTAGTCCTCGATGAAGTAAGAGAAAGTCCATTACTGGCGGGGACTCCCGAGGTCAGGGACACTCGTGCAATCGCCCCGTGGAGGGCGCGCCCTGATCACGCCCAGCCTGACCCCTCCCTCCCGGGTGCTGTGCGCCTGGTTGGCGGAGCTCCGGGTCCGCGGGGCGGTCACCCAATGACGGGGCTTCGCGTTCTGTCCAGGGGGCGGGCGCGGGCACGTTCTGATTATTCCTTCCGCAGGGCCTTGGCATTGAGTCGGGTGCGGAAAAGTCATCTGGAGCCGGGTGCAGGGGTGCACGGATGTCACCCCAGAGGCTCGGGAGGCCGAGGCAGGAGGATTGTGAGATCCAAGGCAGCCTCAGCCACTTGGTGAGACCCTGAGCAACTCTGCAAGCGCACACCTGCCTTCAATGCCTGGTACCCCCCCCCCCGCCCCCCCCCAAAAAGCCATCTGGGTCTCCCTAACTTGCTTAGGGCCTCACTGAGTGACGAGACTGGCCTCCAACTGGCGGTCCTCCTGCCTCAGCCTCCTGAGTTCCCGGGATTACAGGTCTGCTCCGCCGCACCTGGGTCTGTAAAGACGAGGTGCCCGTCAGAGCCAGGACTGGGTGCTTGGTGGGTTTTTCACTCAATACCAAGGTGACCCTGAGCTCTGGTGCATGCCCAGATGACCAGGTGCCCCACGTCCTTACCGGGTGGACGATGGAGGCTGGAGCCAGGAGGCCTGAGTCTGCACCCTCGGAGCTGAGGTCGCAGGGTGGATTGTCCTGCAGCCGTCACACACCAGCTCCGGCTCCCTCTCCGTGCAGGGGACGCTGGCCCAGGCCCGTGCGTGCCCCAGAGCGGGGACAGAAGGCCTCTCCATTTCAGAGTGACAAACACTCCCCAGCAGCCTCCCGGCCCTCTGCTCCCCGGAGCCCCCGAGATGGACACCCGGGCGGCGGGGGATCTTGCTGGCACTGATTGGAAACGACGGCTAATGACGTGCAGGGACAGCCCGGGCTCCCTTCGTGGTCTCATTAATCTCCGGGTGTCCTTACAACTCGGAGCAGGTTTACCTCCAAGAGGGCGGGATGGGATGTCCCGGGAGACGTGTGGACAGAGTAGAATCTGGGCCGTGGAAGCCGAGTTGTTGAGAAACAGGGTTTTTTTTTCTTTTAAAAAAAGTGGAGCAGAACTGCAGTTCCAGCCTCTCCGGAGGCTGAGGCAGGAGGATTGCAAGTTGGAGGCCAGCCTCAGCAACGTAGTGAGGCCCTGTCTCTAAATAAAAAAGTAAAAGGGCTGGGAAGGGGGCTCCGTGGTGGATCTGAAGCTCTTCCTAAAGGTGCCCAGAATGGTGGTATGGGAAGGCGTGGGCCCTTTAAGAGGTGGAGCTTAGTGGGAGAAGTTAGGTTGTGGGGGCGTGGTCAGAAGGGGCCAGCTGGACCCTGGTCTCTTCCTCTTTCTCTTCCTTCTGTTGTTTCCTGGCCCTGAAGATTTGCCCCACTAGATGCTCCTCTCCACCTCCACCCGTCACCCCAACAATGGGCCAGCCCCAAGTGGGACGGGAACACCCCCAACCATGAGTCAAGACGAACCTTTTCTCTTCATCCGTCCGTTGTGTCGGGCATTTTGCTCTGGTACCGGTGAGGCTCATTAGCTGGTCCACCACACATTGTCCCGGGATCGTTCAGCCACGAATCCTGTGGCTCAGAGACAGACTGTCCCCGAGTTCTGAAGGCCAGAGGTGGGGGACGAGACATGGGCAGGGCTGGGGTAGCAGGAACCCGTCTCCCATCCTCCTTCCTCCCACGAGGGGTTCCGGGTCCCTGCGTCTGCGCCGGGATCTCCTCATTTTACCACAAGGACGTGCATTTTACAGGAGGGTAGATGTAGAGCTAAGCAGGTGAGCGAAAGGAGGTGGGTGGGCCTCGTCTAATCAGTGGACGGGTTCAAGAGGACCCTTGGAAGGAGAGGGGATTCGACCTCCGGTGGATCCGCGGAGTCACCTGGGACCTCCCTGGATCTGCAGCCTGCCCCGGGGGACGCCCCCGCAGACCCACTCGTCACCTTGCACAATGACAAGCTGTGGAAATGCGGGTCAGTAAGTCTCTGAATATCCGCTTCCCCGTTTTTGGAGCACGTGGGGAGGGACTGGTCGGGGGTCCCGGGGTGTCCACTCAGGGCCGTGTCTGCGCTGCACGACCCCGGTCAGGGCCTGGGACATCAGATGACCTTCCCACCGGCACATGGTGACAGTGACAGTGACGTGGATCTGACCTTGATTGGGAACGCCACTTGACCTTCAGAGCACGCCCCAGGACCCGCGGTGGGGGAAGAGCCCCGACCTCAGCCTCCCCCAGGGAGGTCCCCGGCGTCGCGCCTGCGCAGGGGCTTGAGTGACAGGTGCGTCTGGCTGGGCCGACCGCGGGGGAGCGAGGCCCTCTGTGTCCCCATCTCCCGGAATTAATGTCCGCAGAAGGACCCGGGTCTCGGGGACAGGACAGATCTCTAAATCCTCCTCAGTCTCCTTTGCCTTCCAGGGTTTGCTCATTTCATTGCAAAATCATTGCTAACTTTATTTCCTACTTTGTATAATTCTTTTTTTTTTCTCTCTCTCTTAGGTGCTTCGCCACTCGGGCGGTTGGAGACGGCGTCCCATTTGTCTCCGGCTAACGAGGCTTGGTGGCTTCAGTGCCGCAGCTGAGGGGACGCTAACGAGGCGCAGGGAGAGCCCGCGCGGGCAGCTGGTGCGCAGGCTCCTCAGCGCCGAGCCCCGGGACCCGTTTGCAGCTCAAGTCCCGGGAGCAGACCTCGGGGCACCCCCGGGTTGCTTCTGCGCCCGCCCTCCAACCCAGCCCCATGCGAATTCGAGGCTCCGGAGGAGGAAGATGGAAGGAAGGAGGGTCTTTGCTCTGGGGGGGGGGGGCTTCCCTTGTGGCTTGCAGGGGGCAGCCAAGGGGAGCCCATCCCACTGGCCAGGGTCCTGCACGGGGTGCGTAATGGGAAGGTTTGGGGTGTGCAGTGCACAACCCAGAGAGTCCCTTCCGAGGTGGTGAAACGGCAGCCATGCAAAAGCAGAGACCACCAACTCAGCAGCGACCAAGCACTGGACACGCTAAAGGGGCCGCCTGGACCCCGTCCCTGGTCACTGCCCGTCATCCCAGCAGCTCAGGAGGCTGAGGCTGGAGGATTGAAAGTTGGAGGCCAGCCTCGGCAACTGGGCACATGTTGGAATAAGGAGCAAACGTTTCCCATGTATGGACCCCGGGGAAAGGAATACGGCCCCCCAAAAGGGCACCCAGGGCACCCCGCCAAGAGGCGCCCCCCCAAAGCCGATCAGGTGCACCTTCCCCGCACTGGGGACCCTCAGCCTCTCGGAGGACGCCCTGGTCCGCCACTCAAGCGGCAGCGGAAGAGAAACTGCTTCTGACTCACGGATCACATTTCCCTTAAAATATGTTAAACACGAAGAAAAACACAATTAGGGAAGGAAAAAAAGCGAAAAAATGGGACTTTGCCAATAACGTAAAAAGCCCCCAAATTAAAACACACAGAAAAACACGGCGGGGAGCTTTGCCAAACCCACACGGGTCCCAGTGGGACCGGGACTGTCCCTGGGACTCTGGCACGGCGGGAGTCTGGGTTGGGACCCTTCTCTGGGGTCAGTGGGACAGAGACGCCCGCGCCCCAGGGCCCCGGGGCCTTGCAGTTGACTTTGGGCTGGTTCCAGTGTTTTTAAGGTGTTTGCTCAAAGGGAGGCTGCTCGGTCCTCCCCGCTGCCTCCCGGGCCTCCGATTCCCACAGACCAACTCGTGGACAGCCAGGGGCGGGTTTGTGCCAGGCTGACCTCAAGGAGGCGCCGGCCGGGAGAGAATTCTCCGGAATGGGGAAAATTCCAATGAGAGTGCTGTGGGATCCAGAGGAAGCTGGAAGGAGCAGAGAGAGACTGGGTTGTGAACTTCCTCGGCCTTCATCTCCTGGGACTCCTTGGACCCTTGGAGGCCACCTGAATGGGTGCTGGGTCAGGGGCTATCTCAGGCTGGGTCAGGGGCTATCTCACTGACCACAGGAGGCGCTGGGTTCCGTCCCCAGCACTGCAAAAATAAATGAAAAGTCAAAATGAACAAAGGTCTCCTCAGTGGCTCAGTTAATTGGCGGACACGTGATTACAAGTGTGCACGATCACTCGGTTCACAAGCCACCGAGTTTGGGGATGGCTCCTTACGCGGCGAGAGCTGACTGATGCATGACATCATGGTGCGTGAGTGTTCCGTTAACAAGGCACGGATCTGGGGATGGTTGGTGACACAGCCCCACTGGACATACTCACTGAACCCCACAGCGAGGTCATTCAGCCCCTTGGAAATGACCACAGCAGGCTCGTAGGATTTTCCCAGGGGTGGGCCGTGGACGGTGGTCAGATGTTCTTGCTTTCTGAGAACTATTGACATATTCAGGCTCCAACATGGGATGGAGAAGCCCAATTACCACGTAGCAAAACCCCATCCCTGAACTGAGTCACTGGTCCTCAAGAGCAGGGACCTGGGGGGCCCACGTCGTCACTGGGCCACAGAGCTTGGGGCAGTGAGGAAATGAGGCAGGGACACAGCCCTGTCCATCTTCCGTGGAAGGTCTGTATTCAAGGACCATCAAGCATTCAGTCCAGAGCTGGAGGACGAGTGATCCCCAGATGGACGAGGCAGAAAAAGTAACATGTCACCGCCCTTTGTTCTCCAGGGTGCCACGCAGACTGGCCAGGTAGCCAGGGAGGCTTGGGCTCCGGGGGGTCTGTCCACACCCGAGTCCCGTCTGGGCACGCTCTTCTGTCCTGTTCCACAAAAGATATGGGCACTTTCTGAACATGGCCTCCATGACTGGCCTCCACCTGGGTCTTCATAAAACAGCGTGAGACCAGGGCACGGTGCTGACCTTCACCCCGGTGCTGGTGTGGACGGGGGCTCTGGGAGGGCGGGGCTCCCAGGTGCAGCCCAGGAAGGGGACCAGGGTCCTTCTCAGAGAGACCCGAGAGTCCCCTGCCCTTCCCCCATGGAGGACCGAGGAGAAGGCACCTCTGGGAGCAGGAAGCAGCCTCAGCTGACCTGGCCTCTGCCCTGCCTGGACCTCGGGCTGCAGCCTCCAGGGTGTGACCAGCAGCCGTCAGTCATTTAAGGGGCCCTAATGGACCATCAGGAGGTACCAGACCCCTCCACTAGCCACGGGGCACAACCCCTTGATGTTGGCCGTGCCAGGGGCCCTCGGGTGGGTGCCCTTGGCAGACGCACCCCCGAATCTGAAAGCTAAAGGGCGCAGCTCCATTCCTCTGGCCTTTCAACCTCAAAAAGGGCCCAGTGATCTCGGAATTCCCTGAACCAATATGGCAGCCCGAGCCTCACGTAATAAATGCCCCAAACCAACATGGCGGCAGCAACCTCATGCAATACATGCCCTGGACCAAGATGGCAGCAGGAAGCTCACGTAGCCAATGCCCCAATCCAACATGGCAGCTTGAGCCTCCTGCAACCACACGAGTCCAGGACACTTTGTGGCTTGCCTCTGGTGACACGTTTCATTGGAGTCCAACCTGGAGCCATGGCTGTGGCCTGGAGCGCCCTTGGGGGTCAGGAGGGTGGGCTCCTGTGCTCCCGGAGAGGATGGACCCGTTGCAATCACGGCTGGGGGACCCCAAGCCCCCAAGGAACAGCCCTGTCCCCTCCCTCCCCCTCCGCCTCCCCCTCCCCCTCCCCCCCCATTGCAGCTTTTCGAGACTCAGACTCTAACCACTTTAGCAGAACAATAAAATAGAGAGAGGAAATGGGGGAGTCTGGCCCTGGACCAACCCGCCGTGGCCAGCACCCAGGGGCCACCGCACCCTGCGAATTCCAAGCCGCAGAGATGGCCGCCAGGTGACCCGGTCATTGATTACAAGGTCAGGGGAGCAGAGCGGGGCCCTGGTCGTCCGTCAGCAGGACGAGCGCCTCAGGAACCTCTCCATGAAGACGAGGCCCGTCCTCGGGACCCGACGGGCGGTCACCTCCGCAAAGAGGGTCTCCCTCTCTTCAAACTGTGGGAAAGCAATTTGGAGTGCGCTGGGGCTGTCACAGGGGAGACTGTTCCAACATCAGGTCATTATTGTCTCTAAGAGCCCGGATCGCAGGCCCATTAGCGTGTCTGTGAGCCGAAATCCGGCTCTTCCTGTTTCCCTCTCTCTTTCCTGGCTGATGGCCTCTCCAGGCGGACACTCTGATGGGCAATCAGACGGGGCTAGGGACTGTCGGTGACCCAGGCTGCAGGAAAGGCGGCCTGCGTGGGGGCGACGCGGGGTTTTGTGCAGAGAAAGTGCAGCCACGGGGAGAGACAGAAGCAGAGCTCCCCGTAGAGAAAGAGACCGAGGGTCTCAGTGGCCTAGATTCCGTTCAGGAACAGAACTCGCCACAAATGGGACCAACTCATCTATCAATCATCTATCAATCTGTCAATCTATCTATATTTAAAAAAAAATCATTGGGTGTGTCGATCGGCTCTGGGCTCTATACAGCACACTGAGTTCCCCGAGGGTGGTGTGCAAACAGCCCCCCACTCCTTAAAAAAGAAACAGGGATGAAATTCACAAACCAGGAACCTCATATAATGCAAAACTGTCAACAGGGGTACTTAGTACTGTGTTAAGCACCTACCCCCCATTTCCAGAGAATTCCCATCATCCCAAAGGGGATTCCGCACCCGTTAGCAGACACAGCACGTTCCCCTCCTAGGACCCCCTGCCAGTGCGGTTCTGACTGCGGATTCGCGGTTCCGCACTTTCACTGAACCCAGAACCCGGCCCCACGTGGTCCTGGGCCCGTGGCTTCTCTCCCCGAGCTCCCTCGTTTCAAACTCTATCCGTGCAGTCTCAGGTGCTGCAGCTGCGTTCCTTTTCACGGCTGCGTAATACTCCACCGGACAGCCGGACCGAACCATTCACTTACAAGTCAGCGGCTGCATTTGGGGGCGTCTGAGTCCGCAGGGAGCGAGGATGACAAAAGGCGGGGCTCCGGCGATTTGGGGACAGAGTTTCTGGAGCACATCCGTCCTCTCTGACCTCGTTTGCTCAGTCCATTCATGGGAGGCGCTTCCTGACTTACCCTCTTTTTCGCTGGAGTCATTATTCCTCCTTCACCGGCAGAGGTGCCAGGAGGGGGTGACACATTGATTGTCACTAAGGAGCTGCGCCTGTCCCCACTCATGGAAATGTGGCTGCCCAGTGCCTTGAAGGGACCCTGGGTAGGGAGGAAACACTCCCTCCACCCTGTTAGGGGCAGTTCCAGGGGCCTGCAAATCAAACTGTGTCCATATATATATTTGCTTCAACCCAGGGCCTCTTGGGTGCTGGACAAGTGCCTGACCACGGACCCACATCCCCAGCCCTTTCGACTTTCTAATTTAGACACAGGGTCTCCCTAAATTGCTGAGGCTGGCCTCCAATGCACCATCCTCCTGCCTCCGCCTCTGGGGCTGCCAAGATCACAGGTGTGCCTCACCGCACCTGGCTACACCCCTCTTTATGTAGCTTCAGAACATCCCCTTTCCCCCCACAGGAGACCCCAGACCCATTAGTCTCTCCCTATTCTTTCTCCCCAGCCTGTGGCTGTCACTGATCCGGTTGTGGTCAGCTGTGGGTTTATCGGTTCTGGACATTTTTGGTAGAAAGAGAGTGTCACACCATGTGGACTTTTTGTGTCTGTCTTGTGTCCCTCGGCCTCTGTCTCCTGGGTTCATCCCTTCGTTCCCTTTTCATGGCTGTATAATATTCCCCTGCCTAGATACCCACCCACCCCCTTGGTGGGCATCCGGGTCAGCCCTGCTCTCCCTGCGGAGGAAATGGGCCACACAATATCCCCATCAGCTCAGCCGTTGGAAGCAGAGCAGGACGCACGCGGTGCCCCTTGGGGCCCAGGAGACGCGAGGCCCAGGTATTGGAGCATGGGGTACCGTGGAGTCCACCTTAGAGCCGCCCTGAGGTTCCGGGTCCCGGTTGGAAGAAGCAGGGACAGGCGACGTCCCCGTGCTCATCTTGTGACCTCCTAATTGGGGACCATCAAGGGACCCGGCCTGCGAGCGCGCGCACGCACCTGTCCCCGGGTGCCACTTTAGGACCATCGTGCGTCTTAAAAACCCACGACATCTATTTGTGCATCGGGGTCCCCCGGGGGCCCCCGTCTTTACCGGGCGACTAACAAAGAAGAGAGAGAAAGAAAAGAAAAAGAGAAAACCTTACAAATTGCAGCCGGGTTTCCAAATTGTGGCCTTTCTGGGGAATTCGCGGCCGTTACATAAAAAGGAAGCGCGCGGATCCGGGGGGCTTTGATGGCGCACGTTATGCTAATGGCGCGGCCTCATGGAAGATGCATGAGCCCACCTTCCCGCCCAGGAGCGCCGCGCGTAATTGCTCGGTATGCGCCGCGCGTCCGTCCGCGGCTCGGGTGGATGCACCGCGGAGGCCCCCTCCGCCTCGCCGCCTAATTACGCGGAGACAGTTGAGCACGAAATTACTTTCATCTGCTCCAACACGTGCGCGAGGGGGATTAGAGGCCTCCCCTCTCCAAACAGCTGCCCGGCTCCGCAGGGCCCCGCGCGCTCGCTCCTCCGTGCCACGGACCGACCGCGGGGCTGCGCGCTCCCGCGCTCGTAATTAGGCCTATTAAGGGGCGGCGCGCGCCAGCCCGGGTTGCGAGGGACAGGCCGGGGGGGGGCACGGCGCAGGGACGGTCCCCTCCTTGGTTGCTGGGAGCCTTCTGGGGAGCACCCAGGGCCTGCGTCACCGGGGACCCTTCTGCGTAAAGGACACCCCCCGTGGTGCATCTGCATTCGCCCGAGGTCTGCAACTCTGGGTGGAAAGGGAGAGATTGCCAAGCGCCTGGGAATCCGCCTGCGCCTTAGGAGGGGTCAGGGATGCTGACCTGGACGCCCTGGGAGTAGGTGGGCCCCGGGGGACAGGGTCCTGGGCATGTTTGCCTTAACCCACCCGCACGACTGACTGGGGAGGCGTTGGTGCCAGCCTCCAGGTGCAGCCGCAGCCGACAGGTACAGAACGCAAGCCGGGTGCCCTGCAGGACGCCGGTCCCCCCCCGCCCCCCCAGCGCTCAGGAGGCTGAGGCACGAGGATCACCTGTTGGAGGCCAGCCTCGGCAACTTGGGGAGGCCCTAAGCAGCCTATTGACACATTCCACATGGAAAAAGGCTGGGGATGTGGCTCCGTGGTCAAGTGCCACCCCTGGTTCCACCCTGGACACCAAACCAGTTCACGGAGACGCCTGCGATTAATTATTTTATTTTGCAGGAGTCTCCCCCGGAGAAGGTGGTGGGCGTGGGACAATGTCCCTGGACAGAGGAACAGGGTTTGGACACACCTGGCTGCTAACCCTGTTGCAAAACATCCCCAGAACGTATTCTGGGGGGTGCAACCCGGGCCGTACCCTCAGGGTGCAGGGCATGGCAGGTGCTCAGTGCACAACCTGGCTGACTGTGCACTGTCTGCGGGCACAGTTCCCTTCCAGGCTCAGAAAGCCCCCTTGGTGGACAGCTGTGGGGACAAAGGACCCCTGGACAGACTCCCAACTCTCCTCAGGCTGAGTACGTCAAAGCAATGAAAAGAAAAGGGCCTAAGAAAGCCCCCCACCACAGGGACGGAGAGGGATGGGGTCCTCTGGGAACCCAGGATTCATCCTGAGAGGGAAGGGGACGGTCTCCTCTTCTCTGTGTTCCTTGAAACCGACACGAGAGTCGCTGCTTTAAGACAAATGGATGTGGTTGGGGGGGTGCCGGGGTGGGGTGGGGGGTCTGCAGCCTGTCACACATGCCACAGGTGACCAGGGTGACGGTCCCTCTGGGTGGGTTAGTGCACAGGGTCAGGGGGCCCTCGTGCAATGGCCGTGTCCTCCCAAGAGACAGAGGAGGAGGGGACACAGAGCCAGAGGAGGAGCCCCGTGGAGACGGAGGCAGAGACTGCAGTGAGGGGCCACCCGCCCAGGGCCACCTGGAGCCCAGGAGCTGGACAGGCAGGAGGAGCCGCCCTGGAGGCCGTGCAGGGAGCTGGACACCATGGTGAGAGGCGGGTCTTGTCCACAGCTGGACCCCAGGACCTGTGGGCGGGACCTGGTGTGGGAACGGTCTTTGGTGTCCGCTCCTGGGTGGGGCCAGCACAATGTGGCCCAGAAACCGTGCCCTGGGTGGAACCTGCAAAGGGCCGAGCCCCGACAAACCTTTCGTCTTTATAAGTCAGTCATCTCAGGTGCGTTGTCACAGTGACTGAAAGTGACGTACGGAGGCACTTGGGCCTTCTTCTCCAGGAAGGCATGGGAAATAAGAAAAATTAAACAAATTTGTAAACACCCTTGTGGATAAGTCTTTTTTTTTTTATGAAGGTGTGGTCAGTGTGGTCTTTGGCCGGTGACCCACACAAGCACCAATCAGAGACTCTTGAAATACACGCATCAATCAATCACGTGGAAGAGCAGAGGATCAAACCTCGGAGGAACATTCTTCTGGGCTTCCCTTCCCCACGTGGGATGCAAAAATGGGCCAAAAGTTCTTCTTGTTTGAAAAATCCACCTTTGGCGGCCAGAGCTCGCTGGTCCGTCCATCCATCCGGGCCCGGGGGTGCACGCCTGTCAATCTCAGCGACCTCGGGAGGCTGAGGAGGGAGGCCCGTAATTCCAACGGGCCTCTAGCAATTTCCTTACGCACTTTCTTCCTTCTCTCTCTCTCTCTCTCTGTGCAAAGTTGGGGACCTGAGCACACTCCGTCCCTCTCCGTTCCTCTTCAGATGAAGTCACAAGGTGACACTCGATGCAGCATCATTTGTGCAGCGACCGAGGCCCAGCCCCGAGGCCCTGGGTCGGGGAGGGGGTGGACAGCCGTCGGCAGGACTCGGCCGGCGCCTCTGATCGCCCGACGGAGCCGGCTTTGATGTCCACGTTTCCTCTATTAGAGAGGGAGAGGGGAGGCCATGATTTATTGATGGCCTCCGTGTTTTACAAGGGCCTCGTGCGGACGGGGAAACCGCTGGCCTCTTAATGGGGTGTCAGATTTATTGTCGCAGCCGCCTAAAAGGGGCCCCTTGTTCCCGCGCGGCCATCAATGGGGGCTGTGTCGGCCGAGGCCCTCGGAGGCCGGTTCCCCCCCCCAGAAGTGCCTTGGGGCCCCTTGGCCAAGCGCAGGGGACGGGGACCTCGCGGGCACTTAACTGCTGTCACGTGGAGGCCGCAGCGGGCGGAGGTCCCGCACCTAGTAAATAACTCGAGGCGGCAGGGCAGGGGTCAGCGCAGGGGGACGTCCCGGCCCATTAGAGCCCCCCCCATTAGCTCCGCTCCGCCGCAGCCCGCCCCGCCCTCCCGGGGACTCTGGTGACAGAAAAGAAAGCCCCTGCGGGGGAGGGGACCCGCTGGGGACAGGAAGGAGGCCCGGGACTCTGCGCTCCTGGACACGGGCCCTGGATGTTTTACGATGATCATTTTTTGGTACCAGGGACTAGACTCAGGGCCACTGGACCCCTGACCCCGTCCCCAGCCCTATTTGGGACTTTGTTGAGACACAGGGTCTCCCTGAGCTGCTTGGAGCCTCCCTTTGCCGGAGGCTGGCTGTGAGCTCACGATCCTCCTGCCTGGGCCTCCCCGGGCTGCCTCTGGGGTGACTGCCCCCCGCAGGGCCGCTGTGTTTTATTTACTTATGTCACAGGGACACGGAGACCAATTGGCTCCTGGTCACCTCCAAGAGCCTCCGAAATGGGCAGTGAATTAAGAGTCCCCAGGGGCCACTTTGGATGCGTTAGGTGGGAACTGGCCACTCAGGCCTGTGGGGACTGGGGGGGACTCTAAGATTCAGGGACACGGGGAGCGACTGCTGTGGCCTGAGGGGGTGACCCCGAGGCACAACAGCAGCCTCTACAGTGGACAGTCCTCCGTCCAGCGCGAGGCCTGGGGAACCAGGCAGGAGCAGGGATGCCCCGGGGCTGGTCCTCTAGGACCCGGGGGCTCCCCGTGTCTGCAGTGAGGCTGGGCTCACTCTGGGCGTCAGGGGGACGGTGACGTCCCTCCCTGTGGCCTCGTGCATCAGGAGGACAAGTGAGGCCCAGATGCCGGACTCCTGGGCACTGACCACACCCTGGGCTCCCTTGGGAGGGGCTCCAGCCCTGGGTCAGAGTGGAGGGGCCTGCAGAGCCCCTGACTGACCCTGATCCACACCCGGGGACCTGCACACACAGCTCTGGTGCTGGCCCCCCCTGCCCTGGGGCCTCAAAGACTGACCTCCACCCTCCCCTGGAGCCTCAGACCCTGGCCTCCTCTTTCCCTACAGCCTCAGATCCTGGCCTCCACCCTTGCACTCAGACGGAACCCCTGACCTCCACCCCCATGCTGTGGCCTCCTCAGAAGTGACCTTTGCCCCTGACCCCTACCTCTGCCCTGGGATGTCTGCCCCTGACCTCTGACCTAGGCACCCCCTCCCTGAACTCCAAACATCCCCACCTTTGACTTCTGCTATGTGACCTTCAATGTGACCTTGGCCTCCAGTCCTCCCTAGCAGCCTCCATTTGTGACCTCTTCCTTTGCTCCTTATCTTGTCCCCTGCTGTGACCTCTGTGTCCAGTCTGTACCTCGTGACCCCAGATGTGGACGCCTTCTCGGTCTCCACCCTGCGACACACCAAGTGTGGCGTCCAGCTGCCGATGTGGGCTGTGCGCGATGCCGAACTTACGGTCCCCAGCCTCGGTGTCCATCCCTGATCCCGTTCCGTTGACCCCACCTGGGACCCTGTGTCTGGGTTCCCCCCCCCCCCCGTGAGCCTCAGACCTGGCCTCTACCTGAGCCTCCATCTCGGGCCTCCACCCAGTCCTCCGTGTTCCCTGAGGCAGGGACTCTGCATTCGTCCCCACCCTGTGTCCTGTCCCTGACCTGTCCCCTGGTGCCCGTGGGTGCTCAGCCCCCACCTCAGGAACAGGTGACCATCTTGGAGGAGGCTGGAACCGCCCGAGGACACACAGAACTTCTGAATCCCAAAGCCAGGGCGCTCCGCTTCGAGTCCTGTGCCAGGGTCTCTGTCCTCCGAACCCTGCAGAAGTTGGACGTCCCCCCCATCACCCTGGTACGTGGGGACACGGAGGAACGAGTCGTCACAGAGGCTGGAACATTCACTGAATCTTGTCACTCAGAGCCTTGATGGGAGGCGCCCTGGTCATCGGCTGGACGTCCACCTGTGTGGGGATCAGATGGCCTCTGCAGTCCCACTGTCCTCTGGAGAAGCAGCAAGGACCAAGTGCAGGACCCACGGAGGAGCGGAGGCCCCGGGGCGAGGCCACACAGGGCGAGGACCTCCGTCCACCGACCTCCTCCCGCTGTGTAGACGGGCTCGGTGGACACAGGACCAGGAGTCCCTCAGTCAGTCCAGTGAGCGCCCGCCCTCCCGTCCCTTGGTGCCCACCTGCGGGTGTGGGGACCTTGACCCCCTTGGCCGCGCCAGCGAGTGGGTAGACTCGCAGTAGAACTCTTGCAAAAATCTAAAAGTCAGGGAAACCCAAATCCGTGGGAAGCAGCCGCGGCCTCCTGTGCCACATTTTGTCGGTGCCGATGTCTTTGAGGTGGATGATCAAAGAGCCCAAAAAGGTGAGCAATTAGTGATTTGTTCCTAATTGTGCTCCTCGTTAAGGATTCTCCGCCGTCATTAGCATTTCAAGGACGGCGCCTCTGGACGGGCGGGAGGGGGAGAGGCCCCCCATCCGCGGGCGGCGTCCAAGAACCAGTGCTGGGGTGCACACGAGGCGCCCCGCCATTGCTCTGGGCAGTAACTCCTGGGGGGTGACACTGAGGTGACACTGGTGGCCGCTCATCTGCAGGGCGGTCTCACGGTGTCCTTTCGTGCAGGCCACTTCCCAGAATTTCCGTGGGGAAATGCGGCCGGGGCTGCTCCATGGTCACCGTCCTCCAGGGTGTGGCCTCCACCCAGCAAAGCCCACGCCCGCCATCTTGAAATCCATCCATCCCATCCACCCGTGGCCCTGCCCTGCCTGGGCCATCCCTTGTCCTCCGACTGGTGACCTCAGGGTCTTCCTTGAGCTTCTCGTCCTCACGTGGTGGAGGGACGGAAATCTCTCATGGCCCCAGGGCCATCTTCCAACACCAAGCCCTCAGGTGGCCTCCTCAACATGGACAGTTTAGGGCAACGGTCAACACGGTCATTGCATACAGTCCATAGGTTCTGGAGACAGCAGCTCAGGTCACCCAAAGCCACTCAACTAAGTGACCCGGGAGGGAGAAGGACTCTGGGTGCTGGAACAGGACCGCAGACCTGGGGCTGGGTGACCTGGATTCTGCTCTCTGCCCCAACACGAGGCGCTGGGAGGTGTGGTCAGCCTCCGCCTCACACCTGCCCTGCTATACTCCAGAGTGGACGCTCGGGACAGACAGACGTGTGGGGAGTTCTGCCCAAGGAGCAACATGGACTTCGTGGGTCCCCCCTGGTGAAGCCGTAGAGAAGGGTCTCAAACTCCTACTCCCACACGAGCAAGGCGGAGAAGGGGGACACGCACACGGTCCCAGGTGCCAAGGGACGAGTGTGGAGAGATGGAGACCAGAGAGCGCTGACCCCGAAGCACGGGGTAGAGGGCCGCGAGGGAGCCCAGGTCAACGGCAGAACGTCGGAAGGGCTGGGGGCCGAGAGCAGGGGCGAGGTGCACGGGCACCAGATGGGAATGGAGAGCACCATGAACCAATATGGTGGCCTGGGCCTTCTGAGAAGCAAGGGAGACCCCCCGGACGCATGTCTGCCCCTGCACTGACCCCTCCCTGGAAGATGACCAAAGTGGGCAAGGAGGATGGCGGAGGGGAGGGTGGGATGCATTCCCAGGAGGACGCAGAGCAAGACCTTCGGCATCGAGATCCACAGGAAATGGAGAGAGAGTGTAGACGTGTGGACACACTCACGCACACTCATGCACACTCACGCACACTCACACACACACACCACGTATTTTGGGGCTAAAGTAGGAAATCAGGGGTCACAGGGCTGTGCTCCCTTCTGGGGAGGCTCCTCCTGCCTGTCCAGCTCCTGGGCTCCAGGTGGCCCTGGGCTGGTGGCCCCTCACTGCCGTCTCTGCCTCCGTCTCCACGGGGCTCCTCCTCTGGGTCTGTGTCCCCTCCTCTGTCTCTGAGGAGGACACGGCCATGGCATGAGGGCCACCTGACCCAGGAGGAGCCCATCTCAGGACCCTGCACTGACGACCTCTGCAGAGTCCCTGTGTCCACGGAGCTCACATTCACCAGTTCTAGTGTTTGGACTCCAACCCATCTTTGGGGACAGCCACCATCAATTTAGGTGTCACACACAACTTTTTTTAAAAAAGTCAAGGTCATGGAATAGCGCCATCGATCAGTGATATTGATCTCCACCGATGGACAAGGGAAGTGGGTTGATTTCTACTGATCGATGACCAAAGTGGGCCAGTTCGTCGATGTCGCTTCGGCTGCGTGGACACACTCTTCATTGGTCAGTGCTAGGAGATGGCCTCTTGTCCTCTGGTCCCCTTCGTGACCTGATCTATATTAAATTTTCCGTGTGCACCAACTCTTTGTGATCTCTGCTTCAGATAAACTTTCATCAAAAGACTAATGAACCGAAAGTTAAAAAAAAAAAAAAACACAGATTAATCACCAAATAATTGCGTTCGGAGTGTGTCCAAGGCTCGGAAACCAGGGCACGAGCCGTGAAGGACCCATTTCAATATTTATGAAGCCCTTCTTCTGTAATTAAGGGGGATTCTGTAATAGATTTTTACCGTTGTCATTCTTTTGAATCTTAATCCATAGATTGTTATCAAATCATTAAAAGAAAAGTGTGTAACCCCAACGTGAATAGCTTCCCTTTGATGAGCATATGGGGGTTCGCCCGTTGCTTTTAGGTTTTTATTTTTATTTTTTTGGATCACTTTTGAGGATAAGTAAATGCCATTAGAAGTTTCTGACTAATTATGAGCCCGAAAAACAGTCCTGGATAAGGAGAGGGAAAACGAGAGAGAGGGAGAGAGAGAAGTCGGGGAGAGAGAGACACGTGGGGGTGACACGGAGAAGTCAGACACCGCATAACGGCGTGAGGTTGTGCGTCAATGGTTTCCCATTTGGCAGTTCTCTGCAGGAGAGTGTCTTTGGTGACATAGAACTTGGGGACAGTGAAATGAGGGTCCGTGGTGGGTAGAAACTCTGTTTTACACGGGGAGGGGAAGATGGCTGGGAATCTGGGCATTTACTCCAGTTACCAAAGTTCTCCCAGAAAGGGGCTCCGTAGCGTCATCGCACAGAAGACCACGCGGATTTCCTCCGGAAGTCCCCACCTGCAAGGACCTCGGCTGTACTCAGGGCCACCTTCCCACACTCAGTTTGGGATCCGGAGCACCTCCCCACAATGGTCATGGGTTGATCGCTTGGTCTCCAATGGAGCGTTGTCTACAAGTGGGACTTCTAGGGAATGGATTGGATCATAAATGTGTTCACCAAATTATCCACTAACTTATGGGATTAATTGGGTTAATCCATGGGTGGCTGGATGGACTCCCGGGCAGTGGGATCTCGTTGGAAGATGTGGGTCACTGGGAACGTGTCTTGGGTGGTGTGTCTTCTCTTGGACCTTCCTTCTCTCTCTGCTTCCCAACTGACATCACCTGGGCGCGTTCCTTCTGCCATCTTGTTTCTGCCTTGGAGTCAGCCAACCAACCAACCAACCATGGACTGAATCCTCCGAAACCAAACGCCAAAAGGAATGTTCCCTCCTCTGAGTGGTTCTGCCCCGATATTTTGGTCAAGTGACGACAAGTTGACCAACACACTAAAAACTCAACAGAGGTTCTCCCCGAAAGTCTTGTCTGGGCTCTGGACGTATTCTTCAGCAAGGCTCTCAGCTGTGACTCTGATGACACACGATTCCCATAGGATGATGACCAGGCTGGGTGGACATTGAGGTGTAGCCTTGGGGTTCCTAAGGAGAACCTCCAAACATGTCATCGTCGTCCCTTTTCATTTCCTGTCTCTCTGGGGCTGTGTTCAGACACAAGGTCTATGGAGCTCTGGGGGGTCCTTTGGTGGTGTCCGATGATGTACCTGTGATTGTTGCTGCAAATCTGAGGTCTTGTTTGACGGCGACTGGGCATCTGTCCAACACATGTCCATAACATAACTAACCGGGTCCACATCCTCCTCCATCCACAACCTCACAGTGGTGTGAAACGGAGTGGACCGATCCGGTTCCTTCCTCTCAGACTTGTGCATCCATTGAGAAGAGGGTAACTGGGTCTGAGGGGGCTCTCTGAGTTAGAGGGGGTGCTGTGATGGGAAGTCACAGGGATGGGAAGTTGGGGATCCACATGGAGCCCCAGAACCTCAATCCCTGCCAGTAGTAGTAGCCCCTAGAAGCTTGGGTGGGCAGTGAGGACCTGGGAAGAGTTGATCAGTCATCTGGTTGACCTCAGTCTGACCAACCATCTGGTCAACCTGAGTCAGACCAGCCATCTGGTTGACCTGGGTCTTACACGCCCCGTCTTTCCACTGAAGAGAACTCGCCCGGAACACACCCAGGTGCGTGGCACATTCTGAGGGACCCCTCCGAGTGCCAATCAAGCCATCGCCACTCACACCTGTCCAGTGCAGGGTGTGAGAGACCCTCGCTGCTGTGCGTCCATCTCTGACCACGAGATGCGACATTCAGAGCTGTCCACGGGGTAGGATCTCTCCGTCCTGGGTGTAGATTTCCAGGGGAAACGTGGGGACCCCTTTGGGAAGAAGATGCCCAGGAATGAATCCCGGGAATATTGGGGGACTTCTTCCAGGGGAAGATGGCCGCTCCTGGAGCAGGGTCTCGGCTTCCTGGCCTCCTCGAGGTGACCAGCTTGGCTCCAGCCTCCACTCCTAGCCCCATGATGGCCCACACTGAGGACCAAGGACTCTGGGCCATCTCTTATTGTCCCCCGCCGGGCACCTAGCAAGACTCGTGCACGTTTAACTGCGGGTTTACGGCCCCTTCATTTTGGAAGAAGTCGGCTGAGGTTGAAAGTCTGTCCTGCCTCCTTGGGTCTGGGGACCTTCTTGCACGGACACGGCACGGATTTGGGGGAATTTGGCCAATTCTTGCAGTGCTCTCTGACCTTTCCTCCCGCCTGCCTGCTGGAACCTGCTCTCTGAAGTCCCTGTGTGGCCTCTGGACCTTGGTGGACCTTCAGCCATACTCGGGCCACAGCCAGAGACGACACCGATATGGCCCAGACTGGAGTGCCCACGGGGGTCCCGGGCAGGGAAGTATTTTTTTTTTTTTCCTTTTTAAAAACAATTACGCACAACAAACACGGAGTCTCCACTTTGGCCCGGTCCGGGTGGACGCCCTTCCCGTGCTGCAGGACAATTCTGGTTCCTGTCCATGCCAGGCCTCTCTGTGCGTCATTTAATCTGCGCGCCTCCCCAGCTCAGCGCTTCTAGATGGTTCTTAATCCGATTGCCACCTATTAAAATCCGCAGGCAGCATCTGCACGAATTAGCGCCAGATGGGGTTGAGCATTTGGAGAGGCACCCTGGACGCGCCTCTCCGGGGCTGCAAATCTCCGAGGCATTGCAACCCCCGAAGACGAGGGTGGACGTGGGCGGGCGCCAGGCCCACCCTGCAAGCCACGGCCACCTCCGCGTCCCGTCCCCTGCGTGCGTGCAGCAGCCCGCGTCGCCGTCCGCGCCGGGTGACCATCTGGACCCGTCTGGGGCGCTCGGAGGTGGCGTGGAAACGGTTCTCCCTGATGTGAGTTTTACTTAGTTAACACTAATAAGAGAATCCCACCCCGGGGACGGGGACGCTGCACGTGGACACTGTAACTCGGTTTTTTATAAAAAGCAAAAGGCAAACGACCAGGACATCTGTCTGTAGGGACAGCAGCAGGGACGGAGGGGCAGGGGTCCCGGGTTGTTCCAAAGGAAGCAGGAGAGAGAGATGCAGGCCCGAGTTTGGAAGGGACGCTGTCCTCTCCGGGGGGCCTCGGGGACGCTGAGATGGCAGATCCATACGTGGCCACGGCTCCTGGTTCGTGCACGGGACCTAGACGACTCTCCGGTCCCCAGGAGCGTTGGAAACAGGCAGGGGCTTTGCGTGCGCAGCTGCGGGCTCATCATCGGGGCGTCAGCAGCCCCGGGGTGCAACGAGGCGCACAGCCCAAGGGTGCAGGGTTTGACCTCCTCGCCTTGCAAGAAAGGACACACCTCGGGGTCCAGCTGTACAGGGCCAGCGGGGAACTCTGTAGCAGTTTTCCTGTGTGCCACGTGCTCTGGGGCCTGTGCCGGGGCCCATGGGGTCTTTGTCGCCTGGTGCGCATGAGACCCACGTGCGCACCTGCGAGCCCCACGCACCGGGCTGTGAGGAAGTAGGTGGTTTCCTCCTCCTGGACCCTGGCTCATGGGCTCAGGGGGCTGCACCTGATTCTCTGGGGAAGAGCCCGGGTGTGGACTTTGTGTTGGTTGGGTCCTCTCTCCTGGAGGACACCAGGGTAAGAGGCTGATCCTGCCCTTGTCCTTACCCCCAAGTCCTGTAAATACAGTCTCACTAGGGGGCAGGGTCTCTGCAGAGGTCGTTAGTGAAGGGTCCTGAGATGGGCTCCTCCTGGGTCAGGGGGCCCTCATGCCATGGCCGTGTCCTCCCAAGGGACAGAGGAGGGGACACAGACCCAGAGGAGGGCCCCGTGGAGACGGAGGCAGAGACTGCAGTGAGGGGCCACCAGCCCAGGGCCACCTGGAGCCCAGGAGCTGGACAGGCAGGAGGAGCCCCCTGGAGCCCTGGAGGGAGCTCAGCCAGGGACTCTGGTCCAGCCTCTGCCCTCCATGACCCGGGGAGTGTGGACTACAACTACGTTTGAAAACAAAGGACATCTCGGGTGGTCACTGAGAGGTGTCAACAGAGCCAGGACTCTTGGGACCAAGGGTCAGAGGTGGGGAGTTCAGGAGGGACCGGCTTCTCCTGTCCATCCACTGAGCCTGGGCATCCCCGTCCGTAAGGATTCATGCTCCATCAAGAACAATCTGCAAACACAGAGCCCATGTCACATCTTGGGCACAGCCTCAGGCCCCCAGAAAACACGGTCATGGCTTTGCATGGATTTGAGGGACACCTAGCAAGTCTGGTGACAATCTTGTTTCACAGACGCTTGATGGCATCACGCCTGTAGGTGGACCCTGCAATTGGGCTGCTGAGAAAATCCAGGAAGACTTTAGAGCTAATTGAGCTGGGTGCCGTGCTGCACACCTTCCTGCTCTTATCACCTGTCCAGCCTCAGGTATTCTGTTATAGCAACAGAAAGCAGACCAACACACTCAGGGAGTTTGCAGTCCGTCCTTTACCCGTTCAACGCCCCTGTGGACAGGTGCTGGGTTTTTGTGGTGAAGTCACTCATTTTGCCACCTGCTGTGACCCTCCTGGAACCCTGAATGGGGTTGCTGTCTGCCCCTGGGCCTGGGTGGGGCCACCCCATCTTAGATCCTCCAAGAGTCATTTTTGAATGAATCAGTGAGTGGACAGTGAGCTCTTCCAGTATCTGAACGTGGGTGGAGACCCCCCTTTCAATCCTGCAAAGTGGGGATCAGAAGACGCTTCAGCAGCGGAGGGTGGCCGTCCCGAGAGGGCAGGGATTGCAACCTGTGGGGACTGGTACCAGGTGACCGTCACAGTGTCCAGCAGCACCCGGACCAAGGGTCGGACTCTGTGGGTGTCCGGTTCCCACACACAGACGGACGCGGTGGCTTTGAAGGCGCGCATCTGAAGCTGTGGCTTGAACGTTGGTGGCTTCCAAACCTGGAGCCACCATATCGATAGAATTAGGAGCTCTCTGAAGGTTTGATGATGTCTTTAAAAAATCCAGGGGTCGGGCGGGGAAGGGGATTCTCTCCCAGCTTCTCCGCTGCTCCACCTCACGAGGTCCCAGTGCTCTCCCCCTCCAAAGGAAGCGGCCCTCAGGGCGCCATCTTGGAAGGGGACGCGGGACCCTCACCAGAGACACCCCATCTGCCTCAGCCTCGGTCTCGTACTTCCTGGGGAACCGTCAGAAATAAACACCTGTTGAGTTTTTAAAGCCACACCGCCTCAGGAATTGTGTCACAGTAGCGGAAAGTGGACTGAGCCCTTGCCTTGGGCCAAGTGCGTGGCTGGTCGCCATTTGGCACCTGCTGGGGCTCCATTCCGGGCCCTTCTCTCTCTGTGTCTGGGACGGTTTTCTGGATCTGGGGTGCGTCTTGCGGCAGGAGGACGTGGCCCTTGGGGCAGGTACTTCCTGCAGCGTGGGACCCCCCTGTCCTGGGGAAGCGATGGGCACGTCTGTGCCGTCTTCCCGCCTCGGGGCCGGGCGCTCAGGGCCTGGAAGCCCATGTCCGCGGCTCCTCCAGTCCCTAAATCGCCGGCTCCGGGGACCCTGCTCGACTGCCCGCAGCTGGGGCGGCTGCCGGAGCCCGTAAACGGCGGGAGGCTGGGCCGGGAACCCCGATCCCGACCAGTCCCCCGACTGCGAGTCCTAATTAGAAGTTACAAGTGTCTTCGGGGTTGTTCTTCCGACATGAAACTAATTTCATGTTTTTATTCATCACGTGGGAGCCACGGGCGACACGGAGGGCGGGCGGGCGGCCGCGGGAACGTTCCCGGAGATTCCACAGGCTCCGGCTCACGGCCGTGGGGACAGGGGACGGCACCGGCGTCACTCACGTTTGCCGTCTGGTCACCCTCGCGTGGCTCGGGACGAGCCGGCGGATGCTGCATCTGCGTGGACAGCCTGTCGGGCTAAGAAGAGACCTGGCCCACGGTGACCCTGTGAGTCCCTGTCCACCTCCTCTGGTGGCTATAATAAAAGAACGTAAACCAGGTGACTGAGAAGAGCGTGAGGGTGTGGAGGCGAGGTGTTTCCCAAAACCCACGTGTGGGACGATGCAGGACCATTCAGAGGGGAAAAGGATCACATCGCGAGAGCTGTCGCTGAATCAGTGGATTAATCCATTAAAGTGGATTAATCCACTTAAATGGATTAATTGATAACTGTATGCAGGTGGCTGTGGCTGGAGGAGGGGGTCCCTGGGCTGTGCCTTTGGGGTCTCTGTCCTGTCCCTGGCTGAGAGCTGTCCCTAGATATTTCATTTCAGGTTGACATCACCTGTCCTGAGGGGAGGAAGGGACATCACTTGGAGCATTCTTCACGTCCTCTGAGGTCATCAGAACTCACCTGGCCAGGACTGGACTCGCCGCCATTGGAAGATCCATGAAATCTCCAAACCAGGGGCTCAGACGCCCGGGGACGGCTGTTTCCTTAGACAGTCCCCATGGGGATGGTGACAAGGGATTGGGTGGGGACACGGGCTGCCCGGTAGGTCCACAGCTGGGGCTTGGGCTCTTGGGCTCTTCTGCTGATTTGGAGAAAGGCAAGATGGCGAGCTGAGAGGAAGGAGCTCAAAGCAGCCATCTGCATCTGAAGCAGTCTCCCCCCAATATGGCTGTCCCTGTGTCCCTGCAGGTGCCCAAAGGGCCACATGGGTGGACAGGTGAAACGGGCCATTCCCTGGAGCGTGGGCTCATGATGAAGAGGAAAGTTGATCTAGGACTCACAGTGTCCGCGGTCCAGTCCCTGGTGGCCGACTGCATGGCTCTGGCCCAAGGGGAGCAGAACAAGATGGCGGCAGGGCCTGGAGGAGGAGAGCAGCTCAGGACAGGGCACCAGGGGGCAGAGAGAGCTCTGCCCACCAGGGACAGGACAGAGACCCCAAAGGCACAGCCCAGGGACCCCCTCCTCCAGCCACCCCCCACCTGCTGCAGTCACCACCCAGTGAGTCCATCCAAGTGGATTAATCCACTTCTAGTCTACACCTCTCCTCATCAGATAATCCCACCTCTGATCCTTCTCTCTTTGCCTCCTGCAGGAGCTTTTGGGGGGTCCTTCATATCCAACCCCTAACTCTGCTCAGGGCCTTTTCCAATTTATATAAAAAGGATCCTTCTCCCAACCCGTCAGCGGGTTCCCGGGGACAGAAATCGCCTCGAAATCATCTTCGGAAACACAAAGCCACCCGCTCTGTGTCGGATGCCGGTTCCCCGGGAAGGGTCGGTGCTTCCATGGTCCGACCCGGTTCATCCAGAAAGAAGAAAACCCAGAGGTCAGAGTGGACCACAAGGCAGGCCCCGCGTTCCCGGGGAGGCAGACGCTCCCATCCCCAGGAATTCAGCGCGTGGCCTCGGCTTTAAAGAGCCCTCGTTCCGGGGGAGACGGTGGCCCTGCGTCTCGGACTTGGGGAGCGGGCTCCCGTCGCGGGGATGGACCATGTTTAATTGATCAGCCGCGTCCGCGGGGCTTTGAAGGTGGAGCGGGTTATTCTAATGAGCAGGAGGCCGCTGGGATCTGGGGGGGGCTCCTCCTCTCATCTGCGCTGTTCTCCCAATTTCTTCGGCGCCCATCAAGCCGACGGCCGCGGCCTCCAAATTAGTGATCGCAGCCAGGGGTCCAGGGCAGCCACTCGGCGGGGGGCTCTGCAGACACGGGGCGGGGAGGGGGAGGCAGCAACAGTGTCCTTGAGGGAGGACGGCCTCCGCCTGGCGTCCAGCATGTTAGATGGTCTCCGTCGCCTGGGCCCGGGACGGGTTGGCCGGCTTCTCTCCAAGGTGGACAGGGCACGTCCACTCCAAGATGGACTGGACACTTCCACACAGGGACACTCAGGGACCTTCTCCCCGCCCTCTCGTGGGCAGCTGAGGCTCTCCCCGGGATTCCCGGGAATCTTGGGTGCCTCCTCGGGTGGGCTCAGGGCGTCCACCGCATCCCCACGGCCGGTCCATTGTGACCTCCTCAGGGGTCACTCCATGGTGAGCTCAGAGCCCTCATGGTCCAATCTCTTCCCCCCAGACCCACCCCTGGACGTGGCTGCAGGGTGGACCGAGCCTTCAACACTGGGGGTCCTTGGGGGACACCCCAAATGTAAACTCGCGTCCTGCAGAACTGCTTCAAGGCCTCAGAAACCCTCTGACCTCCACCACTTATGTCCCCGCCCTGCGTCAGCCCAACTCTCAGGACTGTAAGCAAACACCCGAGGTGAGCAGCTTATGAAGACGAAAGGTTGGCAGTAGCTGATGGCTTAGAGGCCCAGCCATGCCCACACGGTCCCATCGTCCTGGGTCAGCGGGGAGGCAGAGCACCGTGGCTGCAGGACACGGTGGCCAGGACCTTTTACACCAGCCGAGGAAGGAGGAAGGGGCGGGACCCAAGTGCCCTTCCCACCCTGGTGACCTCACTTCCTGCCTCCAGGCCCCGCCCCTGAGAGGCCCCACCACCTTCCAGCAGCCCCAAGGTGGCGGCCAAGCCTTGTCCATGTGGGTGTTTGGAGGACGAGCCAGGTCCCCCAGCAACACGCTCATCCTCAGCCACCCAGCCATCAACTGGGCGGTCAGTAGTGGACGTGTGCTGCCACGGGCTGCTTAGCTTCTGGGTCCTTCCAGGGCCTCTGTGTCCTCCTGTCCTGCTCGGTGGCTGCAGGCTGGCCACCTGGAACGTGGGACTGGCTGTGGTGTCCCCAGCTGTGGCCATCGCAGGCTACTAGGGACCCCAGAGAAGAGGGCGGGAGGGAGAAGCAGCCGAGGGCCCAGGCTCCGGTTCCTGGACGCGTCCTTCCCAGGGGAGCCGGGAGCTGGCCTCAGCTCCTCTGGAAGCCCCGGGTCCTGGGAGGTGGCCCCCTCTGGTCAGATCCTGACCTTCTGGGTCTACGTTGCATTCCAAGGGGAGCGGCCTGGTGTCACGGGGCCAATCTGGGGCGTCCCCCAAGGCTCCTGAGTGGCCGTGCATGGGGGGCTGGGTCCTGTCCCGTGTCCTGTGTGACCCTGTGACTCTAACGTGCTGCTGCTCTCAGGCGCCCAGTGACAGATACGTCACCCGGAGCAGCGTCTCCGTCCACTTTCTGTTGCTGTGACGGAATGCCGCAGGTGGACGAATGGATGAAGAAGAAAGGTTTCTGTGGCTCAGAGCGGTGCAGGCTGGCGGGGTTCAAGACGGGCGGCTGCATCTGCACAGCCTTGAGGTCTTGCAAAGCATCACAAAATGACAAAGAGCCTCCCGGCTCCTGAATGGCACTTTCATTGGAGGAGGCCTCCACCCTTTTGGCCTCCGAGGCATCTGCCTCTCAACGCGGCTGGTGGATTCTGGTTTTCATTTTTATTGTTGGTCGCGGGGTGGAACCCAGGGGTGGTCAACCACAGAGCCACGTCCCCAGCCCTTTTTATTTTATTTTATTTTTTATTTTACGAGAGGGTCTGGCTAAGTTGCTGTGGCTGGCCTCCAACTTACGATCCTCCTGCCGCAGCCTCCTGAGCCTTGGGGGGTTGCTACATGTTTAAATCCCTGGTCACTCGTTGTCCTCGGGATTCGGGTGGAATGCACAGGACGGGTCGGGACATTCGGGCAGAAGCGTTGGAATGTGAGGTGACGTCCCCGTGGCCGGCCATCTCCTGACCAAGGTGTGGTCCTCCCGGGGCCGGTCTGGGCAGATGGGCTGCACGGAGAGGCACCGGGGGAGGACGAGGGGGGGACGCGGCCGGCTTCCCGTCGGGGCCGTAATTCATCCCAATCCATAAAACAATTAGCGGCCGGCTCCTGATATGGCGGCCCTGTGCGGTTGATGAATGCATAAATAATTGATCGCGGTGTTTCTGAGCTCTCTCAGCCGCCGCCATTATTTACCGCCTGTCGTGGCGGGGGGCCGCGTCCCCCCTCCGCCCAGGGCCAGGGGGGCGATTAACGAGGCGATTAGCATAATCCATTGTGATGGATCCTCGCTCCACCATCGCCCGCGACCCCCGGCAGGCTCTCAGGGTTTTATGACACAATAACTTCCCATTTGATGAGCAATTAAACCCACAGCCGAGACGGGGACCCAGACGCGGGGACCCAGACGCGGGGACCCAGACGGTCACAGCCGGGGAGCCTCCGGGAGGAGAGAACGCAGGGTCCAGCCTCCGAGCGTCCAGCCTGCTGGCCGGGGCTCCTCCAGGGGTGCAGGGAGCTCCCCGGGAAGCCCACAGCCAACCCGGACGTCCTCCTGAAACCTCAGGCCACCAGGTGTCCCCCCAGGTGACGCGGTGACGGGCCACCAGAAGCCTCCAAGCCACCGTCTCCTCATGACAACCCTGAGGTCTCTTTCTTGCTCTGTGTCCTCTCTGCAGCCACCTGGACCTGGTTGTGGTTAGATACGAGGTGACCCCCATGAGGTCATGTGGGAAAGGTTCAGAGGTGAGATGATTGCATTGTGAGAGGTGTAGACTGATAGTGGATTAACCCACTTGGATGGACTCACTGGGTGGTGACTGCAGCAGGTGGGGTGTGGCTGGAGGAGGGGGTCCCTGGGCTGTGCCTTTGGGGTCTCTCTCCTGTCCCTGGTGAGCAGAGCTGTCTCTGCTCCCTGGTGCCCTGTCCTGAGCTGCTCTCCTCCTCCAGGCCCTGCCGCCATCTTGTTCTGCTCCCCTTGGGCCAGAGCCATGGAGTCGGCCACCAGGGACTGGACCTCGGACACCATGAGCCCCAAATCAACTTTCCTCTTCATCATGAGCCCATGCTCCAGGGAATGGCCCATTTCACCTCACTCCAAACAGAAACTCTGTATCCATCCATAAAATATCCCCATTTCTTTCTTTTCCCAGTGTGTTACCTCCATTGGACTTTCTCTTTGCCGATTTGTTTCTCATATAACTGGAGTCACACAGTGTTCGTCCTTCTGTGACAGGCTTATGTCACTAAACATAATACCCTGAAGCTTCATTCCCATCTTTGGCATCTACTAGAACTCCATCCCTTTTCATGGCCACGTAATATTCCACTGCATAGCTACATCCCATGTTGTTCATCCACTCATCTCTTGACGCACATTTGGGTTGGTTCCAACTTTGGGCTCCTGTGAGGAGTGCCCCTTTGAGCGTTTGTGTTCTGGCGGGGTCCTGACTTCTTACGGGTTTATTTATTTTTTTTTTGTTAGGTAGATTTTCATTGCTGTCACAAATTACCTGAGGAAACAAGTTGAAGCGGGGAAGATGAACTTTGGCTCGTGATTCTAGAGGTTCTCTTCCCTACTTGCTGGGCGCCATGGCCGCGAGCTGGGGGTGAGGCGGAACAACATGGCGGAAGGGGATGGTGGAGGAAACAGCTCAGCTCCTGACAACCACGAAGCAGAGAGTGGACTGAGGAGCCAGGGACAGGGTATAGTCCCCATGGAGATGCCAGCAAGGACCCACTTCCACCTGTTAGAATTCCTACCACCTTCCAGTGGCCCACAAGTGAGTCCTTGAATGGATTAATCCACTCACGAGGTCAGAGCCCGCAGGATCCAATCCCTTCCCCCAGACCCCACCTCTGGACATGGCTGCACTGGGGACCAAGCCTTCAACCCCACAGGCTTGGGGGACGCTCTGGATTCGGCTGGACTCCTTCTCATTTCTATTTCATTAAGTCGGGACGGGACGTGAGATCTGTTCCACTTTCCGTGGGACCGTGTCGTGTGTCTGACCCCAAATTTCCGCAGCAAATCCGTCTGTCACCCAGTTCTCCTTTGGACGGTTTCTCTTCTTGTTTCATTAGGTGCATTTTTTTCCACAAGGTTTTACTGTCGGCCTGAGTCCCCACCCCACAGAGGTGACGGAAACCCGGATGGCGGCCTCTGCTCTCTTCCCGGACGTCGGAGCCAAGGCGCCGGAACCCAAATGCGCGGAGGAACCGAAATCTCAGCCTTTTGAACGTTTTCCATCGGCAAAGCCAAATTAGTCCCCTTGGTGTGGCTCTGCAGCAGGTCAGGCCTCCTGATCTGTCCTCTTCTTGTCCTCGTGGGGGAAACAGGACGGGAAGGGACGGGGAGCCAGGTGCAGCTGTCCGGGACACGCCCCCGGGGAGCAGTGGGTCCTGGAGGGTCCAGGTTGTCCCATCCGCTAAGGGGACCCCGCTCAGAGCTGTGCTTGCCAAGTGGAGTCCTCTGACCTGCCCTGTCCCTGTGCGGGGACAGTGATGTCTGCTCAGGTCACCACCGGGGCGGGGGATGGTGTGCCTTCAGCTGTCACTCAATTTCCCTGTGATCGAGGAGGAGCAGCCTCGCGAGTCGGAGAAGCTCCGTGCGTCTTCCAAAGGGTCCGTCTGTCCCAGGGTGGCCCAGTGGACACTAGCCCTCGGGGTTGGGACGCCGCTGAGTCTGCCGTCGGCACCCGGAGCACGTGGCTGGTGCCCAGCTGCGCAGACACGGGCGGGTGTGACGGGGACAACGAGCAGGTCCAGGACTACCCGGCCGGTCAGCCTGTGGTGGTCCGCCTGGCCGCGTGGGTTAAAATGTCCGTTCTCCTGGACGCACTTTCCCCAGCGTGTCCAGCCCCTGAGGACCCCTGGGCTGCCATGCGGCCCCCCAGCCCCCAAAGCAGGTCAAAGGCACCGAGCAAATAGGGGACATCAAATGTGCCCTGCAGCGTGTCCCCTGCCTTTGGCTACAGAGGAGTCTGTCCTGATCCAGAGCCTGTGACTCAAAAGCCCAGGAAACCCATGAGCGAGCCCTGGGAGCCCCCGGGGACAGGGACGGGGACTTCAGGACACCGGGTGGGGCCGCAGGGACGGGTCTCCATCTGTCCACCTCCGCGGCCGGGGAGGGTCCTCATTTCTAAAGGGAGCCCCTGGGGACGTGGGAACCGAGATAATTGAGATGGAAAAACGAAATATATGCACAGAGGAGGTGGCATTTAAATAGTGACATCCAGCCAGCAGACAGGGGAGCCCGGTGGTGGCCTGGGGACAACAGGTAGCCACAGCCCGCGACTGGGTCTGTGCTATCTGGAGCCCGCGCTGGGGACGGGGACGGAGACGCTGATGTGATTCATTGTTTGTGGGCGGCTCATCTCCCTGATGGATCAGCGGATCCCGTCTGTCCCGCCGCCCGCCGCCGCCGTGTGACATCCCGGGGGCCGGGTTTCCCCTGGCTTTTCCTGGGGACTCATTTACATTTCAATCTTGGGCCTCATGAATGCGAGATTCCGGCTGCGAATTAATAACGGGAACAATCTCGCGCACCAGCCACCAGAGGAGGTGACATCGGGCGCTGGTCGACTCCCCGGGTCCCCTCTCCCTGTCCCCCGCCCCCTCGGAGCCGCCCAGCTATTGTACAGGGGACCTGGGCGCCTGGGGGAGGGGGGGGACCCTGGTGAATGACATTACAGAGAAGAGCCCATCCCGAGTGACATGAATTTATTTCTGTCCCCGCTGCCGCCGCCGCGGTCCATTCTCCCGGAATCAGGGGGCTATTTGTCTGGGGACAATTTCGTTCCCATGAAAAATTCAAATGGCCTCGGCTCCCGCGCCCGAGCGCCCAGTGGAGGGAGATTTAATTTGTCTCTCATTTGGGGGCAGCAGGTATCAACAGGAGAAGGATGGGCCGTGGGATCGCGCGGGGGGCCAGTGCCGCTGTCCCCAACCAGTCTGTCCCCCCCGGAGGGGGAGGGGGTCCCTGCGTCCCACGGAAGGGAGGCCCGGCGGCCTCCACTGGCCCCCCTCGGCGGCCTCCTCTGGAGAGCCCGTCACCTTCAACCAACTCGCGCGGCGGCTGCCAATCACCCGGGAAACCACGTTGCCATCGATCCCCTGTCCCCGTGATTTATGGCTTCATTTTACGGTAATTGAGAATTAGTGCAAAGATTACCCGCGCCTCGATCCGCGCCCCGACCGCACCGATTTGTCAAGGCCCGGCCTCCGATGTGTCAAGACGGGGCCTCCGATGCGGGTTTTCTTTATTTTTTCTTTTTTTCTTGTCCCCCCTCCCCTCCCCACCCCGCCCCTGACACGGGGAAGCCATCTGATTGAATCTGGGGACACCGTGCGATTTAATTTGACAGCAGGGAGATGTGGTCCAGGGCCGGGGGCTGGGGGAGAAGGGGGGTCTCTCTGCGTTGGGAAAAGGCCTCCGAATCCCGGGCCTCGCCTCCTCGCCTCCTGGCCTCGCAGGGGAGGCTCCGCAGATATTGATCCCCCATCGCTTCCAATCGCAGCCCCCGCGCAAGGATGCGGAGCCCGTGTCGGCCCCCAGGAAAACAGCTCGTCGCGCAGGTCCACCCAGGGGCCACGCTGCTGCGCGCCGCTCAGGTCACCCGGCGGCCTCCAGATGAAGTTTGGGCCGTGGACAGAGCCGTTTGCAAGCGCTGAGTGCCTCTGCCCAGCACGCGGGAGTCGCTGGCCTCGTACGTCTGCCCGGATGGACACTGAGGCTATTTGGGACACTCGGAGGCCAAGGAGGGAGGCCCGAGCAGTTTTCACCAGCCTCCGTGAGCAGCCTCTCCTGGTTGCCGGTTTCAAGGGCTGAACAGGCCGGTTACCTCCAGGGTCCTTGGAGACGCAATGGGGGGTGCTCTGCAGCCTCCTGGGGGCGGGAGGCAGACCTCGGTCACTGACACGGAGACACCCACCCAGGTCCACTCCGCCGAGTTGATTGACTCACACACACGCTTCAACAGATAGGTCCACGGGACGTCTTCTCGGGCGGGTCCCTGGGTTTCCCCAGCCTGGTCCCTGGGACCCGGTTCCTGGACATTTGTGCCCACGTTCGTTGGGGCCCGGGGGACAGCGAGCTTCTCACACAGCGTCAAACACCCCGAGTCCTCCTTGGCCGCCAGGTGAGGAGTTGGGGATCCAACCCACGCTCTTCACAGGCAGGCATCAGGGCGAGGTCATTGGGAGATATGTCTAAGGACAGGACACGAGTCATCGGGGTGTCACAGCCTGGGGACACTTGGCATGTCCCAAGGGGACCCGGGTGCTCATCTTTGCTGCCTCCTGCTGGGGACGCTGCCCCCCACCAGCACAGGGAGCTCCGCTGCCCACCCTGCTTCCCCGCTGTCCTTGTGAGGGACTGCCCAGCAGGACACATGGCTCATGCCACCCTGGGTCCCCAACCCTGTGTGACCTGGTGGCTCAGACCAGGTGGCTCTTAGGAGCTCGCGATGTCACCCTGCCTGTCTGCGCCTGCGGGTCCTGGGGCCGGGCGCCATCTTCCTTACCTGCCCCGTGGTGGACGGATGCACGCCCCCCGGCTGCCATTTCCCCTCCTCCCCGTCCCTCATCCGAGACCTTGACGAGGCTCCCTGGGTTTCTAGTCGGGTGGGCACTTCCCGGCTTCAGGTCCCCTGTGGCTTCCCAAGTCATTGATAATAAAATGGGGACCGTGAGTGCCCGGTCCTTGTGCCTGACCGTCCACCCGTCTCCCATGGCGCCTTGATCCAGCCATGCCCGATTCCCCTCGGTCTGGGTACCGGGGTGTCCACCTGATGGTCCCCTCTCCAGAGGACTTTCTGCGATCTGTCACCCCAAGGAGATCGTCCAGCAGACGTCCACTCCTGCACTGACCCATGACCTCCTGTTTACCGGGTTGTTTGGGGAATGAACTCCCAAGAGCGGGCTGCACCTGACTCCGGGAGGTGCCCAGGGAACCCCTGCTGGGTGACCAACGGGCTCGGGGCTTCACTTCTAGACCCCAATTCCCTTCTGTCTCTGGAAAGGCAAGACCTAGCTGCTGTCCAGGGAAAACTTGACCAAGAGGACTTGGTTCCCCAGCACCCGGTGGCTTTGGGGACTCTGGTGACACTCCCTGAGGTCAGGGAGATTTTGTCATCCAGCTTGAAAATGCAAGATGGCGCCATGAGCTGTGGCAACCGCGGGGCTGCGACTCCAGCCGTTGGGAATCTGGGGAAGGATGATTGACAGCCGTGCACCGAGGTTCCCAACCGTCCCAGGGCCTTTGCACGGTCGTCATGGTGGGACCCGGGGAGAACGGGGCACGACTGTGAGACAGGGGAGTACGGATTCCGCCCGGGCAGGCACGGCCTCCACCGCCGATTCGTTTTATTACCAGAAAACCTGTTCCTGACGCGGGTAACGCAATTTGCCAAATGCGATTAGCACCGCGGTCCCCGCACACCCGAGTCTCTCATCGCATTTGCAAGGTCTGCCGCCCCTAATGGGATCCAGAGGGGGCACTCACAGGACAGGGGACCACCACCAACACCGGCGACCCGAAAGGCGTGTCCTGTGTGGCTTGCGGTATGAGTGACACAAGCAGAGCCCGTGTGGGGCTGGGATGTCACAGGAGCCCAGGGGACCGAGAGGACTCGCAGGACCGTTGATGCATTCCGTGGAGTGAATCTTACCCCCCTCCCCGGACGTCACCATGTGCCACCATGCAGGACCTGTGAAGGACCTCGTGGGGAACAGGGTCTCTGCAGAGGTGGTCAGTGGAGGGTCCTGAGATGGGCTCCTCGTGGGTCAGGGGGCCCTTGTGCCATGGCCGTGTCCTCCCAAGAGACAGAGGAGACGGAGGCAGAGACTGCAGTGAGGGGCCACCAGCCCAGGGCCACCGGGTGCTGAATACGGACTCTCCAGAAAGCCCCAACCCTGTTTGGGGTCCCTGGCTCCTGATCCCCATTTGGGGACCATGCGTGACCCCGAAAAATGCCATCTGGGTGAGCAGAGGAGGCTCTCTGAGCCCGGTCGGGGGCCCTCGGTGGTCAGCCTCTGGGGGTACACCGGGACAGCGCGTCTGGCGTCCAGCGTGGAATCGCAGGGCTCAGGCAGCCGCCGAGGGGAGGGCTGTGAGCGGAACCCAAGGATTTTTCCAGAAACAATCGGGGCTTTGTGTGTCTCTCGGAGGCTCTTTGCCGGGAGGTTGGCTGTGGTCAGTTTGCTGCATCGTGTCGCTCCGGGCGGCTCTGGACGTCCTGCAAGAAACCGCAGCCTCCAAGACAAATGACCCTCTTCCCTGCCAGGGGGAAATATATATATATATACTACGGCTCTGGGTCGCTTTTCTTGCCTTCAGTAAAAGCCTCCTTCTTCCCCCGAAGGTGGGAGAAAGCCGATACTGTCACACCTTATTTGGGGTCCCCCGGTAAGCCGAGACCGCCTCCTCCATCCCCCTCCCCAGGATGAGCCTCCGCATCCCGAAGCCGGGTCCTCGGCTGGTTTTCATTATGGGCTCTCAGAAAAAAAAAAAAAAAAAAAGAATAAAAAAAAAGAAGAAGAAGAAGAAGAAACGGTGTTCCCGCGGGTTATTTATGGGCCTGCGGACTGTAATGGCTGCGATGATTAATACCGAATTTCTGAATTTATTCTAAAAAGGCGCTTCATAAATATTGAACAGCGCTATTATCTGTAGGTATCTCCATTTATTTTATTAAAATGGAAATTCAGAAATCATCAATAAAAGGACACGGTGCCTTCGGAGCCGGCCCCCGAGAAGGCAGCGCCGGGGTCTCTCGCTCTCTTTAACCCTCCCGCGGTCGGGAAGCCCTGTCCGCGCTCACCTGAGTCCGCCCGTGGTTTGGGGGAAATGCCCCTCTGGGCTCCCCTCTCGGGATCGATGAGCAATCAGATCGATAAGTGCAGGTGAACGGCGGTCTTCGGAGCGAGCCCGGCTTTGACTTTAATGTTCCACGCGGGAGGAAGGATCCGCGGGTCTCCATCGCCCGCTTGGCCCCCCACTCACACCTCATTGGAGCCTGTTTTACTTGGATCACGGCCCTCGGAAAAAGGTTGTGGCTTTGACTGACAAAAATCACGCTAATCCTCTCCGCGGGGCTGAGCCGGAGGCCGGGGTGATCTTTAGCTCTCCTAATGAGGACCTGCAGGAAGGTTCCAGAAGGCTGTGACCCCGTGGCGGCCTCCCCATCAGACGCGGAGGGCTGGGTGTGTCTCAAAGCACAGCCCACGGGTGGCCACCGGGGGAAACCAAAGCCCACCCTGAAACCCTGAGTCAGGAGCAGGAGGTGGTTCGAGTCTGGAGTCCAGTAGATAGCCCGGGGCCAAGCATTTATTGAGCAACCACTGCATACCACACTCTTTACGATGGACCCAATGGACTCAAAGCAAGATGGTGTCCACTCTTCGCACACCGTCATCTGGTGGAGGGAACACCCTGATAACCTCCTCTCTTGGAGCCTTAAAGGGTAGCGTGACCCTTCTTTGGTCCATGGACACGCAGGAACGGAGAGACCCGGCTATTCCTACTCTCAAATCCAATATGGCCCCGGGACATGGTTTCTACCTCTGAATCCTGTCACCTCTCGGTGATCTTGGCCATGTGGAGTCTGATGATCGTGACATCACAGGGAGAGGAGAGGGAAGGCACCAAAGTGGGCCCAGGACCCTGGAATGGCCGTGGTCAGCAGCAGTTAGGTCCCCATTAAGGGAGGGACCGAGGGGAATTCAGAGGACCCCGGGCAAAGAATCCTTCACAGGAGCCAACGGGGGACCAGTTGGCCAGAGGACGGTGGAGGATGAATACCCTGCCTCAGCTCTTCCAGAATTCTCCTGGTCTCCTAATGGGTCCAATATGTCCAGGCTGGTGGACAAAGGGCCCCGTTGATGCAGTTGTTCAGAGCAGGTCCCTGGGCACATGGCCAAGGGGAGACAGGTAGAGCGCAAATCCAGGGGCAGATGGAAATGTCCAGCCCAATGTGTGGAAAGTCGCTAACCAGGGCAGGAGACCAGGCAGGGCAAGGGACAGATGTCACCTACCTGGACAGAACCTGGTGTGTGTCCACCGGAGGAGGAAACACGAGGCTGGACGCTTCTGTGGACGAGGCCACCAACCGGCTCTGTGACCACAAGTGGGCCAAGTATGGGGTCAAGATGGCGTACGCATCATGACACCGAGAAGTGTCACAAAACACTCGGTGGGTTCTGGTCCTGGTCACGGTCACAGGTGTTCTTGGGTGTGATGGCCTGAGTGTTGGTGTCCCTTTTCCAATGCATATAAGGGAGTGGTGCACCCCAAGGTGCTGGTGTTGGAAGATGGGGGCTCTGGAAGGTGCCGGGGGTCAAGGAATGGGGTAAATGTCCTTATAGGAGACCGAGAGGGCTATCGGCTCCTTCCACCGTGGGGAGAAAAGTCCTGAGATAATCAACTCTTAAAAAGACGAAAGGTCTATTTCAGCTCACGGTTGTGGACGTTCTGGTCCACGATCCACGGAGCGCGTTGCTTTGGGTCTAAGGCAACGGAGTACATCATGGTGGGCGCTTACGGGAATGACCAGGGGAAAGAGGAAGAGCCGGGGGTCCCAGAATCCCCTCCCAGGGCATGGTCCTCATGACCGGAGGACCTCCCGTTAGGCTGTACCCCTAAAGGTTCCTCCACCTGCCAGCGTCACCACGGGGCTGGGATTAAGCCCCCCACATTGGGGGACATTCGAGACCCAACCCTAGCAGATGGGGTCTGCGGGAAGCCATGGGATTATGAGGTGAATCATGGGATTTGGGGTCCTGCTGCTTGACTTGAGCTAATGGGGTCACACCCACGTCGCTCCCCTGTTTCATCTCCAAGGCTGCCCCAAATTCCAAAGCCACACCCTACACACTGAGCATCTTGGGGCGTCCACGATTGTCATTGAAAACCACGTGGGGACCCTCATTTTGCAGACCGGGGGAGCTCGAGGGCAGTCTCGGGGCAAAGGACCCTAGAAAACCTTGGGTGGACAGAAAGGTCCATATGGAGGTGAGCATTTTGGTGGAGGAGGTGCCTGGATTATTTCAGATCCCAAACCACGTTTTTCCCCCCCATATAGGAAAGATGGGGAGCCTTGGAGAGAAACCAGAGAGCAGACACCGCGCACGGGCACCGAGCCTTCTCGGGTAGCGCAGGAGTTAAAATAAATAATAATAATAATGTTCTCGGGCCAAAGGGACCTTCTTCTTCTTCTCCTCCCCCCCGCCCAACCCCCCGAATATCCTGGGGGAAGTGGAGGATTGGGCATCGTCAAAGACTTCAGGGTTTTATTGAGTCAGAAAATCAATAATTACGGCACCCGGGCGGCAGATGAGATGAGTTATTAGAATACTGTTGAGATGATCCGCAAAGAGTCTCCTGGATGCAGAAAATGAGATTATCAGCTCCCAGGGCTTTGAATGGCTGCTCGGCGGCCCTCGGCCAGGACATTAATTGGGGCTGCCCAGCGTCTCTCTGTCCTCAGAAGTCGCTCCCCACATGTCTCCCTCAGGGTCCCCTCAGATTTTCCAAAACTCCACCCTCCCCTCTTACAGAATTCTATTTTTTTTTTTTTTAGCAGAAAGGGAAGACTTGCATATTTCTCGCGTATTTCCCCAATAGATTGAAGAAATGATACATTATGAGGTGAAAGTCACAAAACATAAAATTGGCTATGGTGACATTCAGGACATGCACCATGCAGCCATCTGATTGGGCCACCGTGAGAAAATCCCACTGTCTGGGTGATTTTTAAAGAGAGTCTTGCTGTGGAGGCTGCAGCCCGAGGTCCAGGCGGGGCTGATTGGGGTCAGCTGAGGCTGCTTCCTGCTCCCAGAGGCGCCTTCTCCTGGGTCCTCCATGGGGGACGGGCAGGGGGCTCTTGGGGTCCCTCTTATAAGGACCCTCGTCCCCTTCATGGGCTGCACTCCATGAGTTCAGCCCTCCCAGAGCCCCCCCTCCACACCAGCACCTGGATGAGAGGTCCACACACCGCCTTTGACTCGTGTGGTTGCATGAGGCTCAAGCTGCCATATTGGTTTGGGGCATTGGCTACAGGAGGTTCCTGCTGCCATTTTTGTTCAGGGCATTTATTGCGTGAGGTTCCTGCTGCCATGTTGGTTTGGGGCATCTATTTGGTGAGGTTCCTGCTGCCGTATTGGATTGGGGCATCTATTACACGAGGTTCAGGCTGCCATATTGGTTCAGGGAATTCCGAGATCACTGGGCCCTTTTTGAGGTTGAAAGGCCAGAGGAATGGAACTGCGCCCTTTAGCTTTCAGATTCGGGGGTGCGTCTGCCAAGGGCACCCACCCGAGGGCCCCTGGCACGGCCAACATCAAGGGGTTGTGCCCCGTGGCTAGTGGAGGGGTCTGGTACCTCCTGATGGTCCATTAGGGCCCCTTAAGTGATTGACAGCTGATGCTCCCAGCTCTGCAGCTGCAGCCCGAGGTCCAGGTGGGGCTGACTGGGGTCAGCTGAGGCTGCTTGCTGCTCCCAGAGGCGCCTTCTCCTGGGTCCTCCATGGTGGAAGGGCAGGGAGCTCTTGGGGTCCCTCTTATAAGGACCCTGGTCCCCTTCGTGGGCTGCACCTGGGAGCTCAGTCCTCCCAGAGCCCCTGTCCACACCAGCACCGGGGTGAGGATTTGAACAGATGAATTTCAAGGGCACCCAAGGTTGGTTTGACCAAAGCCAATGAGCATTCAGTGAGTTCTTTAGAGGGTCTCCTCTTGGTTTTCTTCCATTTTCCCGACAGCCCTCGACGGCACATGCATCTTCCCAGCTGTTTGTAAAGTTGGCCCAATCAGAACCTTGGTCTTGCTATGAAGTGATACTTCTGGGACCCCAGGGAATGGAGACCTGCGTTACCAGATGCAGGTTGGAGGTCGTGACCGTCTCTTGGGGCTGTTATCATAGAAGAGCACAGACCTGGTGGCCCGAGCAATGCACTGCTCCCAGATCAGAGGCTGGAATGTGAGTCCAGGGTGCTGGCCCTTCTCCCTTCCTGGTGAGGTGGCTTTCTGGTTTGCCAATGGCGGCTTCTTGCTGGACTCCCAGTTGGGGAAGGAGGGAGAGAGAATGGAAGGCAGTCCTCCGTTGTTCCGTCTTTTAGGGACACTTAATGGCATCTGGGCCTCCACCCTTTGACCTCACATAAACCCTAATCATGCACCAAGGTTCCCTCCTGCTCATACCATCGCACAGGGAGTTAGAGATTCAGCATGTGGACAGTTATGGCCACCCCAACTTGAGTCTGCCGTCCATCTTCTACCCATCCTTCCATCCACCCGCTTACTTGTGTATTAATTGGATATCTCTGCAGTACTTAGTACTAAGTACATAGTACTTAGATACAGTACTATGAAATCACTTAGCTCTTCGCAGGAAACCAGAGTTTCTGGCGGCGTCTACCTAGGAATGAAAGATAATTGTCACCTGAGACATGTTCACGGAAGAGTTGATAAGCAAAGGGATCCTGGGGACTGTGTGGGTTGGCTTTCCGTAGCTGTGATCAAACAGGGGACACTAAACAACTTAAAGGGAAAAAAGGTTTACTTTGGTTCATGGTTTCAGAGGTTCAGAACATGGTTGGCTGGCTCTGCATGAACCAAAGTAAACCTTTTTTCCCTTTAGTTGTTTAGCTGTCCCCTGTTTGATCACAGGACCGGCCCCAAACATGAGAAGGCCCAGAATCGGAATTTGGACATTTGGATTTGGAATCACGGTACTGTGACATGTCTCCACTTGTCCATCCAGGCTACTTGTCCAAGAAGGTGTAGATGAAGATTCCTGTGGTCAACGTGGACAAGGGACTTGTGTTAATCAGCTTTCCGTTACTGTAACAAATATCTGAGGAAAGCTGATTATGAAGTGAAAAATATGTTTTGTATAACATTTTTGGAGATTTCAGCCCATGATCAACTGGCGCTGTTGATTTTTTAGGGTGTGTGGTAGTGCTGTGAATTACTTAGCCCCGATGATGCAGGACTATGAAATTACTTAGCTCTAATAATTTAAGGCTACAGAGTTACTTAGCTCTGATGATCCAGTACTATAAAATTACTTAGCCCCAATGATGCAGTACTATGAAATTACCTAGCCTGAATGATGCAGGACTATGAAATTACTTAGTCCCAATGATGCAGGACTATGAAATAACTTAGCCTGAATGATGCAGGACTATGAGATTACTTAGCATCAATGATACAGTACTATGAAAGTACTTAGCATCAATGATACAGTACTATGAAATTATTTAGCCCCAATGATGCAGTACTATGAAATTACTTAGCATCAATGATACAGTACTATGAAATTACTTAGGTCTAATGATTCAATGCTGTAGAGTTACTTAGCTCTGATGATCCAGTACTATAAAGTTACTTAGCAAAAAAGATGCAGTACTATGAAATTACCTACCTTGAATGATGCAGGACTATGAAACTACTTAGCCTTAATTATGTAAGACTCTGAAATTACTTAGCCCCAGTGATGTAATGTTGTGGAATGACTTAGCTCCTATGACACATTACTATGAAATTACTTAGTTCCTGTGATGCAGTACTATAGACTTACTTAGCCCAAAAGATGCAGTACTATGAAATTACTTAGCCCCAATGAAGCAATGCTATGGAATTACTTAGATCCCATGACACAGTACTATGAAATTACTTAGCTCCTATGATGCAGTACTATAGAGTACTTAGCCCAAAAGATGCAGTACTATGAAACCACTTAGCCTTGATTATGCAGAACTCTGCAATTGCTTAGCCACAGTGAGGCGATGCTATGGAACTACTTAGCTCCCATGACACAGTACTATGGAATTACTTAGCTCCTATGATGCAGTACTATAGAGTACTTAGCCCAAAAAATGCAGTACTATGAAACCACTTAGCCTTGATTATGCAGAACTCTGCAATGGCTTAGCCCTAATGAGGCAATGCTATGGAACTACTTAGCTCCCGTGATGCAGTACTATGGAATTACTTAGCTCCTGTGACACAGTACTATGGGATTACTCAGCTCTGAGGATGCAGTACAGTGGAATTAGTCATTGATGACTCTCATGTCTCCTGCTGTGAGCAAGCCACCGGGAAGAGGGAGCCCCACCTGGCTACCTTTTGTGTCCCTCCAGCCTGCTAAGAATCCACTGTGACCTTACAGGGCGACATCCGTGTGGTGACACATCTCTGAAGAGACCCTTTTAGTGAACTGGCACGTGATAACGCCATCCCGACGTCCTCTCTGAGTAAGTTTCACTGGGGACAGTCACGCTCCTCCTGAAAAAGCCGATTTGCTGTGGGGAGCACCTTGCAACCGGTGTTTCGGAGATGCAAACAAACAAAGAAATCCTTTTACCAAAAAAAAAAAAAAAACCAACAACAACCCTGCGTTCTCTAATTTGGTTTTAGAAAATTAGATACTCAGAATTTTGCATAAGATAACTGTATTAGGGGGATGCAATTTGGTCCGGGTTGCTAGCTGGAGTGCGGGAGGATCCTTAATAAAAAGTGTCAGTTAAATTGAAAATACAGCTTGGGTAATTAAATTTAATTGGATCTTGTCACTTTAGATCCTCTTCGTTTTGCAGGGTTTCTGCACAATTGTAGTCTCTGGTTTGCTAATTTCTTTATTGCAAGCTGCTGCGGAACCTGACCCTCCTCTAATAAAGTGAGACCTTGCTTTTTGCCGGGGCTCTGAACCACGACGGTTGTGGCACACAAAGACAAGGCGCTGGAATCACCCGGGGGCTTGTTCACTGTTAGTCTCAGCTGCGTCCGGGTGGCAGTCCTCGGCCGCATGGAAATCTCAGTCCTGCCAGAAGACGCTGAGCTCATCTTTCAGGAGGTCTGAGCATCTGGCAGGTGACATAACAGCTACAGAGGTCCCTCCTGGGTCTGTTGTACCTCCTGTCCAGCGAGGACCCCATGGGAGCGTATGAGTTTCTCATTGCCGCTGTAACAAGTGGCTACCAATATGGCGGCCAGAAACAGCACCTACTGATTGCCCGACAGTTCTGGAGGTCAGGACTCTCGGATGAGTCTCTCAGGGTTAAAAAATCCTGATTTCTACTGGGAGGGATCGTTGAGATCTGTTTCCTTGGCTTCTCTGGAGGCCAAGAAGGCCTCGAATCTCCCTCTGCCTTCAGCTGGCATGGACGCTGTGATTCTGGGGGGTCCACCTGGGTCACCCTGGATTCTCTCTCCATCTCAAGATCCTCATCTCGGGGACATCTTCAAAGTCCCCTTTTCTGTGTGAGGTCACATGCTTGAAACTCGGGGGCATGGGAGTCGGCAGGATTTGGGGTGGCTTCCGTGGTTTGAATATGGTCTGTTTCCCCAAAAAAACTCATGTTGGAGCTTAGCCAAGGTCCTCAGGTTGGAATTGAGTCCCGTTGAAAGGTGTGAACAGGGTAGAGACTGGACCTGACTGTGACATGCAGAGGAGGGGCCTAAGGTGATAGGGATTAGCGAGTGTTAGTAGGGATTAGGATGCAGCTCCCATATTCAAAACCCCGGCTCTCTAAGAAGGACAGACGAAATCCATGCAGGGTCCCTCTCCGATTTTTGCTATGTGACGCCCTGGGCCACTTCAGGACTCTGCTAGCAAGATGGTTGTGCTCAGATAGGGTCCTCAATCTTGGACCGGAAACTTTTCTTTATAAAGACATCTGCTCTCAGATATTTCTTTCTCGTCATTAAAACAGAGAATATAGGAGTCACGTTTCAGGAAAACATCGATAGTGTAAAATCACAGTTAGTTTAGGTCTTATTGAATGTTCTGCCACTGTAACAAAGTACCTGAGATGATCAATTTAGAAAGATGAAAGGTTCATTTGGGAACATGATGCTAGCCCCTGGTTAGTTGGCCCCATTGCTTAGGGGAGGCTGTGGGAGGCAGCACATCATGGAAGGAGAGAAGTAATGGTGACCTCATGGCCAAAAAGACAAAGACAAGAGGAGGAGACTCGAGTCCCACAGTCACCTTCAGGGCCACACCTCCAATAACCTAAAGACCTCCCGCTAAGCCCCACCTCTTAAAAGTTCCTCCACGTCCCCATAGCACCACCCTGGGCACAAATTCTTTAACACCTGGGACAGTGGGGGACATTCCACATCCCAACCATTGCAATGAGAAAATGGCTGCAGAAGTGGACAGGCTGCCTACTCTTCATCCACCAGCCAGATGGGCCCCGGCTGCTCTCGCCTACTGGCCACCCACACCTGCATTTCCCTCTTGGAGCCAAAGGGATTCCACGTCCTTCCTACAGCTGACCAGTGGGGAATCCAGAAGGCAAGAATCCTTCACCCTCGAAGGAATGATTTGGATACACATCGAAGCCACTGTTAACTCATGGGTCCCCATTAACTCGTGGGTCTCCGGCTCCTGCTGTCTTATAGGGGACCCTGACTGAGGCCTGAGCTAGGTGAGGTCTGCTGGACTTCCCTGGATGGCCAACGATAGGCTCTCTTCAGCCTCGGTTTCCCTGTTTATTAAACATGGCCAGGGACAGGGTATAGTCCCTCCATCCAGGGACAAGGTATAGTCCCCACAGCCAGGGACAGGGTATAGTCCCTCCATCCAGGGACAGGGTATAGTCCTACAGCCAGGGACAGGGTATAGTCCCCATGGCCAGGGACAGGGTATAGTCCCCACGGCCAGGGACAGGGTATAGTCCCCACAGCCTCCATTGTCTTATTTTCTCCAACGAAGTCCCACCTCCCACACCTTCTGCCATCTCTCAATGGTCCATTCAGGTATGAATCCATCAATGGATTGACCCGTGGACAAGGTTGGAGTCCTCATGATACGATCCCTGTCCCCCAACCACCCCTGTGGACATTGCTGCATCGGTGACCAAGCCTCCAACACGGGAGCCTTTGGGGAACATTCTGGGTCCAAGCCCCTCATGACAGAGGGGCCCAGGGGCTGTTGTCCACCACGGGGCAGGAGCTTAGGCATCTACGAGCCGTATTCGTGTTTATGCAATCAGTGCTTAGCCCGCAAGGCTGCCCCGGGTGTAGGACTGGTCCTCATGGGCATTTCCACACAGGTGGATGACCATTGTACCCTCCCCAGGATGCAGAGGAACTGTCCAACAGAAGGGACCAGTGGCCCCCAGGACAGAGCTCCAAGGAGCTTCCCATGCAGAGCGCTGCATTCCGGCCAAGCCAGCAGGTCACCACTTGCACGAGGAAGGACAGATGGTGGGCTTGCTGGACACGTCCGCTTGGGGCTCTTCTTGAGCAGGCATTAGTTGACCATTTGTCCCGTCTGATGGTCTGTGGTCACTTGGAACACTGGCCCCAAATCCCAGGAGCTTGTCAGATGTGAAGGGCAGATGGGGGCAGCTTCTTTGCTTCTAGAAAGTTCTCTGGGTGTAACCCGTACTCTTAGTCCTTTTCCCCATCATGGAGGAGAGTTCCGGAAATCCTCATTCCCCCAAATACAGCATGAAGGTCACCTCAAGGTCCCCTTCCTGCGTGAGAAACTGTACCCATATTCGGTGACGTGATCCTCGTCTTCCAGTTACAGTAACGAGGTCCCTTGATTGCAGGGCTGGGATTTGGGTAAACGGTGCCTCCAGGTCCTAGATGACCCTGTCCTTCTTCTCTGTAAATGGCCGGGTCATCCTAGACACAGGGTCCCCACAGGGCTACGCAGAGATGCCTAGGGATGCGGTGGACGGGAACGGGCTTCAAAATGCCTACACCGCGAGGTCCAGAGATCTCTGAGCACCAGGAGGTCCTGAGGTCCCTGAGCATTGGATGGAGGGGACTCTCCGCGTCAGAGGGTCCTGGGGTCTCTCTCTGAGCACCAGGAGCTCCCGAGGTCTCCGTCCGGGGTCAGCGTGGGACCCCTGCCCTCCCTGAGCGGCGGGCATGAGGAGACGCCTCCCGAGCTCAGCCAGGTGGGGCCGAGCGGGTCTCCTCGCTGCCCAGAGGTCACCTGGGCCTCACTGAAGCCCTCCCCGCCCTCCTGGGATGTGTCCACTCCGACTCCTCCTCACCCTGCACCCGACGGTGGCCTCAGGATACAAGGACAGGGAGCCAGGCGATGGCCAAGGCCCTGCAGAGTGCCGTTCCCACGGGTTCCTCTTGGTCACCTCCACTGTCCACCACCGTCCTCGAATCAGGTGCCCGGAGACCAGCCTCCTGGGACTCCTGCACAGAGACATGCTCCGGGGGAAGTGACAAGGACCTGGGGTCAGCTCCAGAGCTCGGGGCTGTGCTGGGGTCTCTCTCAGCCTCCCCAGGTGGCTCCCATTTCACGGGGACATTCCCTGGTGGCCACATCTGTGGACCCGGGGAGTCTCCGTGCTCATGCGGGCTTCTTTCCCTGGAGTGACATCAGGGAGCTGTTGGTGACGGGCTTGCGTGTCCCGCCCCTGTGCAAACCCCTGTAATTCGTGGAGGGTCTCGAGTTTCACCCTGCACGTTCCCCACCGATATCCTCAATTGTCAGTCAAAAGACGTCCCCTTCATAGTAAAATATGCAGATGGCTTTGGAGGTCCCCAAACCGGAGGTGTCTTCGCAACGGCAAACGGGATCGAGCAAGGGACTGACCTTAAAGGGTAGGTGGTTTCCGGGTCTCGTGCAGAAATGTGGGACCGTGTGCAATGAGGATTCACGGGAGTTGTCCCAAGAGGGAATGACCCGTCCATCCGTGTCCCTCTGGAGCACATGTGTAAGTCCCAACTCTGGGTAATTGTGAGTGAGAGACATTGTGGGGAAACTGAGTCTCTGCAGAGGTCACTAGTGGAGGGTCCTGAGATGGGCTCCTCATGGGGCAGGTGGCCCTCGTGCAATGGCCGTGTCCTCCCAAGAGACAGAGGAGGGGACACAGACACAGAGGAACAGCCCGTGGAGACGGAGGCAGAGACTGCAGTGAGGGGCCACCAGCCCAGGGCCACCTGGAGCCCAGGAGCTGGACAGGCAGGAGGAGTCCCCTGGAGGCTGTGGACACAGCTCAGCCTGGGTCACCTACATCTGTGACGTCTGGTCTCCGGGATGGGAGGGATTGTGGTCATTTTACGCTTCTACTTTTTACTGGTTTATTACAGCAGCTGGCCACGTGGCCACCCGCGTCCACCTTTAACACTCTCCTACTGATGGTTGGATCCAGTCTTCCCTGTTCCTCTGGATGCCATCTGTCCTCACGTCCATGTCTCCACTTCCTTCCACAGCAGGTCCAGCACCCACTGACCTGTCTCCCACTTCCTGGGCAGGTTCTCCTCCCAAACATCTCTGGCCGGTGGACACTCATCTTCCTGGAATTCTGGATGCTCCTCGTCTACACCACCTGCTGCCCATCCTCGAAGACCAAATGGGCAGTGTCCTTCTGGGGAGCCATATGGCCCTCCTTTCCGTGCAGAATTGTTGATAGGTTTATCAGTGGTCATCGCTGATCATCAGCAAGTGCCCAGCAGGTCCCAGAGAAGGACGGCCGACCCTCGAAGCTGACTTTGAGTACAAAACGTCCAATTTGCTAATGTGAAGTGTACTTATATCCCCAAAGGTTCCTTATGGGGTGCCTGGTCACCCCGCGGCTTTGGGTTGAAACAAAACGCACCCTCCTTGCACTGGAGGTTGGGGGGACATTCAGCCACAGGGGACATGGAACATTTCTTAAAAAAAATTTTATTTATGAATTTGTAAATTTTTAAATTTATTCTAATTCTACATGACGGTGGACTGCACTTGGACATGTCCCACGTAGATGGAGTTTGGTTTTGGGGGGACTGGGTTATGTCACTTAGCATGAGAGTCTCTAGCTCCGTCCATTTTCCTGCAAATGCCATCCTTCCATTCTTCTTCATGGCTGAGTAATATTCCATTGTGTATATACATACCACAGTTTCTTTATCCATTCATCTGTTGTTGGGTCCATTGCTTGGTTATTGGGAATTGAGCTGCTACAAACATGGACGTGGCTCAGTAAAATGCTGGGGATCCCAAGTATAAATCATCAAGCTTTTTTTTAAAAAAATAATCGATCATTTTACATGTTTGGGACCTGGTGTCCTTTGGGGTGATGAGAATGTTCTGGAACTCGACGGAGGGGTTGAGCTTCCCAATATGGCGAATGGGCTCAATGGCTCAATGTCCCTGTTTTAATTGGGTCTGGAGAGTCCTGTAAAGATTCCTGGGTTGAAGGCTTGATCCCCAACACAGCAATGTTCAGAGGTGGGACTCTTGGGGACCGACTGCATCCTGGGGTTCTAATCCCCTCAATGGATTAATCCATTTATGGATTTGTAGTTGGATGGTCCACTGGGAGCTGGTGGAAGCCACAGGAGACGAGGGCTAATTTTGGGCAGTACCTCATGGGGTGGGGAGCTCATGGGCTGGGGGACTGTACCATGTCCCTGGCTCTTTGTCGTCTCTTCGCTGCCCAACTTGCATGGACCGGGCATCTTGAGTCCACCACCCCTCCCACCATGGAGCTCTGCTTTGCTCAGACCCACAGCCGTGGACTCAGGTGCCCTGGACAGGGACCTGTGAAACCCTGAGCCAGAATACGCCTTTCCTCCTTGACGTGGATTTCCTCCGGCATTTGGTCACAGTAACAGAAATCTCCACGACGCAGCCCCCTGTGGAAAGTAGGGTGTGACCTTGGACCTTGGCCCTCCCTGTTCTGCATGGAGAGGTCTGTTGGCCTCCGTGTCTTCCTCTTTTCCTTCTCAAGGAAAACTTGACCTGGGGCTCATGGTGTCCGAGGGTCAGTCCCTGGTGGCCGACTCCATGGCTCTGGCCCAAGGGGAGCAGAACAAGATGGCGGCAGGGCCTGGAGGAGGAGAGCAGCTCAGGACAGGGCACCAGGGAGCAGAGAGAGCTCTGCTCACCAGGGACAGGACAGAGACCCCTTTGACCCACTTGCTTTGGCTCCTGTGGGGTTGGGGGGCTTGGTCATCCCCCTGTCTTCCTGCTGTCCAGGTTGGGGGTCCCTTGGCTTGGATCTTGGGGTGCTGAGCTGGACCTTGGTGGGGTGTGGCCTCTGGTGGCGTATTTCCAATGTGTGGCAGAGGAGGCACCTCCCCCGAATCCCCCTGGGCACAGACTCTTTCAAGAGGGGTCCCCTTGTCCATCGGGGTTTTAGTTAACCACTTCTGGGGTCACCAATGTTGCTGGTCATTGGCCCTGAAAGCAACGCAGGCTGTTAATGGTGAGAGACGGGGGTCCCCTGCCTTGTCCCCTCCAATCCTGAAGGCACTGGACCCCGGCTCCTGCAAAGTGACCACGCAGGGGTCATGCAGGCGCTCCCCGGGCAGGTGCCCGCTGCCCCTCCGGGGTGGACGCGGCCCGGAGCCCCCGCGTCTCCTGGGGACCCCGGGCGGGCTGCGGGGGACTCCGGGCGAAGGCGGCTGCTCCACCCCATTCCCATTCCGTCCCTGACGCGCCCCTCGTCCCCCTGACTTGTAATTTGACAGTGACAAAGCGCTCCGCCGCGATTTTAAATTTCATAATTTTAATCTGTCAAGGCTGACATTTAATTAGTGCCCTCCTAACCCGCGCACGTGCGCGCCCAGGGCCGCGGGGCTCTGCCTTGGGGAAAAGAAAAGGTTTTTTTTTCCGTCCCCCCACCCCCGCCGTCCCCCGTGGAAGGGCGGTTAATAAATATGTGCATAAACTGCGCGCACAGGGCCGGGCGCCGCGGTGGCCTGTCGGTCCCCCACCGAGACCCACGCGGTTCATAATGTTGTAAGCGCTGCTGGGCGGCACCACGGCTCATGAACCGGGGCCGTCCTCCAGGGTGGGACGTTCCCTGGAGACATAAAACAGGGCGCTGTCGGGCACCGGGCTCGAGGGGCAGCGGTCACCTGGACCTACTCTGGGGCCACTGGCACCTTGCAGGACCCCAAGTGACCGAGCTCTGGTTGCTGGGCTTGGCAAACAGAGCTTGCTCAGGGCGGGTCCGGGCTGGACAGTCAGCTGGGCTTGGTAGGGGACACTGGGGCACCTCTGGGAGGACATTCGTCCACCCAGAGATGGAAACTGCAGATGGCATTGGTGGATCCCAACAGGAAAGCTGGACGGAGCGTGTCCACCGGGGCTGGGGTCCCACCAAGCCGGTTTGTTCAGGATTTGGCAACATTTCCTCTGGGCCCATCCGCTGGTCAGTTGTCCTGTCCACGTTGCACCCTCTAAGTCAGATTTTGCATCACTGAGACCAAAACACCTGACAAGAACAATTAAAGGAGGAGGACTTTATTTGGGCTCCTGGTGTCCGAGGTCCACTCCCTGGTGGCCGACTCCATGGCTCTGGCCCAAGGGGAGCAGAACAAGATGGCGGCAGGGCCTGGAGGAGGAGAGCAGCTCAGGACAGGGCACCAGGGGGCAGAGAGAGCTCTGCTCACCAGGGACAGGACAGAGACCCCAAAGGCACAGCCCAGGGACCCCCTCCTCCAGCCACCCCCCACCTGCTGCAGTCACCACCCAGTGAGTCCATCCAAGTGGATTAATCCACTATTAGTCTACACCTCTCACAACCCACTCATTCCACCTCTGAACCTTGTCCCATGAGCTTTGGGGTCACCTCACATCTAAACCGTGGCACACCCCGTGAGTTTGGATGCTGAGAATTCTTCCTGGGGCTCACCAAGTTGCTTAGGGCCTCGCTAAGTGGCTGAGGCTGGCCTCCAACTCTCAATCCTCCTGACTCAGCCTCCGGATCGCTGCGTCACAGTTGTTTTTAAAGTCTGTAGAATTTGTTTTGGGGGAAAAAAAATCCCAAGGATCAGAAGTTCAGGATGCAAACCGGGATTCACTGGGGAATTTAGGAAGAGGCTGTGGAATGCGGACCGGCCCGAGCCAAGGAAGTTTCTCAGGAATTTTCTCAAATCGGCCCGTGGGAGGGAGACCCTGCTTCATGTCACGGGGATGAAGGAGAGATAAGAGCCATTTCCAAGTGGGAGGAAAGGAGAAGTTTTTCTTTCGTCCAAGAATCAGTCAAGAATGGTTTAGGAGGGGAGATGAGGTCATTCACGTCATTTTTAGCTCGCCGGAGAACCCCACCGGCCGACCGCGTCACCAACACCAAATTATTTAATCTTCCTCATAATGTTTCTAAGTCAATATTAGTCACTCCAGATGGGACTCCGGGGAGGCCCTGGGACACAGAGAAACGTAATTCATATAATTCTCTTGTACAAACATGTGCCACCTTGGGGCTAGTGGGGGGCCACCTACATGAGGGCCGACCCCCCAGGTTTATAAGGGAGACGGATGGTTCCTGTCACCAGGGGACGTCCTAGCCCCAAGAGTCACAGCCGAAGGCATTATTCATGGGATTCTGGTGTCAACCTGCTCAGGTAGGTATCCCCGGCTGAACCCCCTCCAGGGCTCCAGGGGACTCCTCCTGCCTGTCCAGCTCCTGGGCTCCAGGTGGCCCTGGGCTGGTGGCCCCTCACTGCAGTCTCTGCCTCCGTCTCCACGGGGCCCTCCTCTGGGTCTGCGTCCCCTCCTCTTTCTCTTGGGAGGACACGGCCATGGCATGAGGGCCCCCTGACCCAGGAGGAGCCCATCTCAGGGTACTTTTATGGGGACAGGGGTACCAGAGACTGAACTCAGGGTCACTCGACCCCTGAGCTGCGACCCCAACCCTATTTTGCATTTTATTGAGAGACAGGGTCTCCCTGAACTGCTCAGGGCCTCGGTTTGGCTGAGGCTGGCTTGGAACTCAGCATCCTCCTGCCTCAGCCTCCACGCCCAGCTACGCGGATTATTTCCACCGATTTCCTGCCCGCGAGGACACAGACTTACGTGCACACACACGTCTCCTTTGAATATCTACGTTTGCATGTGCACACATGAGTGTCTTTATATAAGCAAATGAACAAACGCCCACGTGTGTGTGCTGGGTACTGATCAGTGTCTACTTGCACACTTATTCCCGCCAGTTCCTAGCTCTGGTATCCAGGTTTCCACACCCGCGAGTGGCCAGGCCAAGATGGGAGAGACAGGCCCCGGGAGCCCCGTGCTCTCCCTTCTCCTCCTCTTCCCCGGACCTGGAGCCTGCCGGTAGCCAGCCGCGCATGGTGGTCTCTGAGCCTGGGGCCAGTGCACGTCCTCCTGCTGAGGTCTGAGGAGGGGTCAGGCTTTCCCGAGCCTCCTCCTTGGTGGACGCTGGGTACTCACAGGGGCCTGGGCGCCTCCCAGGGTGCAGAGGCCCAGAGCCGCGTGCAGGAGGCCTGGGCGCAGGAGACCCCGGTGCAGGAGGCCTGGGGACTGCAGGAGGCCCAGGGGGTGCAGGAGGGCCCGGTGCAGGAGGCCCGAGGGTGCGGGAGACCCAGGGGGTGCAGGAGGCCTGGGGGGTGCAGGAGACCCGGGTGCAAGAGACCTGGGTGCAGGAGGCCCCCGTGCAGGAGGCCCGAGGGTGCAGGAGACCCAGGGGGTGCAGGAGACCCAGGGAGGTGCAGGAGGCCCAGGGGTTGCAGGAGGCCCAGGCGCTGGAAACCCGAGGGGTGCAGAAGGCGGGGGGGCGGGTGGAGGCTGGGGGTGGGGTGGGGGTGATGGAGGCCCTGGCGAAGGAGGCCCGGGTGCGCAGGAAGGGCGCGGAGCTCTGTGAGGGCGGCCCGAGTCCGTGTCTGCATTCCTCGCATTCAAGTCTGACCAGGATCTCCGCCAGGCATCCCAAAAATGCCCCCGTGTGTGTGTGAGTAGAAGCCCTTCATTTCCCCCCACCATGGGGGAGCGCGGAAATCCACCAACGGATTTCTGAACCTCCCCCCCAGGAAAAAAATAAAATGAAATCCCTCTTGAGCTAAAACCAACATTTGCGATGCAGAAAGCAAAGGGGTGGGTGGCCCTGTTCTGGGCCTTCGGAATCGCACGAGGCGGTGCGCAAAGCCAGCCTCCTGGTAGAACTGCCTCCCTTTTGCCGGGCCAAGGAGGCCGTTCTCGCTTGTAAGGACACCGGGCTGTCTCTGTGGCCCTCCTGAGGTCGGGGTCATGGTTATTATTATTTTAAATAAGTTTTTCTTGAAGACAATGGGGGAACTTGCAGATAGAGAAGAACCTGGTGGCTTGGCTCTCGAGAGGTTCCCGGGCCTCCTGCGGACTGCCCCCGCTGTCTGGCACCAGGTGACAGTTGATGCTGGCACGAGGTGACACTTGAATTTGGCACGAGGTGACACTTGATTTTGGCACTCGGAGAGTCAGCGGCGGCTGCTCTGGGTAACCAGAAACCTGCACCGCGGGTCCGAGCGCGCAGGGAAGAGGCCCATCTGTTCCCTATATCGCGGAGGCTGCAAAGGAGAGCCCCTCAGGTCAGGAGGAGGGTAAGCAGCGCCTTTCCGCCCCCCCCCCCCTTCCTGCAAATCTCCCTCTGAGGCAGAATTAAGGGCAATTGTAGGAAAAGCTGGATAATTTGCAAAAAAGAAAAAAAAATGCTAATAATCGTCGAGTCTGTTGGAAACATAAAACGGACCTTCGGCGGGAAACAAATGCATCTTTCTCTTGGGTTTCGGTTTCCCTGATGATCTCACCAGGACCCGTTCTGTGCAGAAAAAGAAAAAAGAAAAAAGAATGGGGGAGGGGGGAGGGGGGGTAAGGGTGTTCAGTTTCGATTAGGCCCGAGGCCGGATGGGAAAACCAGACGCCGGCCCCGCGGACCGATTTCCACCACAGCCCCCGGCCCTTCCCCCGAAGTGGGACTCAGAGCGGGGGGCCGCTGTCTGTTGAAGAGGATTTGGTCGAAGAAGAGGAAGAAGAAAAAGGAGAAGAAAGAAGAAAGAAGAAGAAAGAAGAAGAAGAACAGACGAGCCCGGACTGAAGAAAGAACTCCTCAGGAGAAGAAGAAGAGAGAAAGAAGAACTCCTGAGCCGAAGGACTGGCGCATAATCCTCCTCACCTCATCTCCTCCTCCTCATCCTCCTCCTCCATCTCCTCCTCCTCCTCCTCCTCTTCCTCCTCCTCCTCCTCCATCTCCTCCTCCTTATCCTCCTTCTCCTCCTCCATCTCCTCCTCCTCCTCCTTCTCCTCCTGCTCCTTCTCCATCTCCTCCTCCATCTCCTCCTCCTCCTCCTCCTCCTCCTCCTCCTTCATCTCCTCCTCCTCCTCCTCCTCCTCCTCCTCCTCCATCTCCTCCTCCTCCTCCTCCTCCATCTCCTCCTCCTCCTCCATCTCCTCCTCCTCCATCTCCTCCTCCTCCTCCTCCTCCTCCATCTCCTCCTCCTCCTCCTCCTCCTCCTCCATCTCCTCCTCCTTATCCTCCTCCTCCATCTCCATCTCCTCCTCCTCCTCCTCCTCCTCCATCTCCTCCTCCTTATCCTCCTCCTCCTCCTCCATCTCCTCCTCCTCCTCCTCCTCCTCCATCTCCTCCTCCTTATCCTCCTCCTCCTCCTCCATCTCCTCCTCCTCCTCCTCCTCCTCCTCTTCCTCCTCCTCCTCCTCCATCTCCTCCTCCTTATCCTCCTCCTCCTCCTCCATCTCCTCCACCTCCTCCATCATCTCCTCCTCCTCCTCCTCCTCCTCTTCCTCCTCCTCCTCCTCCTCTTCCTCCTCCTCCTCGTTCATCTCCTTCTCCTCCTCCTCCATCTCCTGCTTCATCTCCTCTTCCTCCTCCTCCTCCTCCTCCTGCTACTCCTCCTCCTCCTCCATCTCCTCCTCCTCTTCCTCCTCCTCCTCCTCCTCCTCCTGCTTCTCCTCCTCCTCCATCTCCTCCTCCTCCTCCATCTCCTCCTCCTCCATCTCCTCCTCCATCTCTTCTTGTTCCTCCATCTCCTCCTCTTCCTCCTCCATCTCCTCCTCTTCCTCCTCCTCCTACTCCATCTCCTCCTCTTCCTCCTCCATCTCCTCCTCCTCCTCCTCTTCCTCCTCCATCTCCTCCTCCTCCTCCTCCTCTTTCTCTTCTTCTCCTCCTCCCTCTCCTCCTCCTCCATCTCCTCCTCCTCCTCCTCCATCTCCTCCTCCATCTCCTCCTCTTCCTCCTCCATCTCCTCCTCCTCCTCCTCCTCTTTCTCTTCTCCTCCTCCTCCATCTCCTCCTCCTCCTCCTCTTCCTCCTCCATCTCCTCCTCCTCCTCCTCCTGAGGGCTCCCTGGTTTTCTTTCCTCTTACAGGGATCTCTGCACAGGGGACAGGGGAGGTTCTTGGTGGCCACCGTCCACTCTGACCCTGCACAGGATACCACCTCTGTGGGCCTTTTCATCTCTGCGCCCCTGTCCAGTGTGTCTCTGAGATACTCTTATTACCTCAACGTGACCCTTTGCCTGTTCAAACCGCCCCAGGAGTGGGTTGATTTTGGAAGGACCGCCTGTGTGTTCTACTAACCCTCCTCCTCTTTCTTTTCTCCTTCCTTCCTTCCTTCCTTCCTTCCTTCCTTCCTTCCTTCCTTCCTTCCTTCCTTCCTTCCTTCCTTCTCAGGGTTCGTCACAAGGTGGCTGCTGTAGCACCTGACTTCATGTCTGAAAGCCCCACCTAAGAACTCTTGTTTTCCATTGACCCGAGCCACCCTAAGTGGCCACCCCTGGGTGCCAGGAAAATTGGGGTGTCTTGAGAACCTCCCAAATGGAGGCTCCGGAGTCAGAGGAAGGGGGACAGGTGACGGAGGGACCCGTGTCTCCATCTCCATGCTCCACAAAGACAGGACTTGGGGGTCTTCCCGGCCACCCCGTGGATCCTGAGGGGGAAATACCAGCTCCCGCTGCTGCTCCCTGCTCCCTGGTGGGGACACAGAAAGTGACCAGGCGAGGGCCACAGCAGGCAGGTGGGGGCCCAGGGAGGCGGCTTCCTGGAGAACCTTCCGGGTGCCGATGCTGTTGCTGAATCCTCATCCGCAGGAGGAATCGGGTCGGGGGAGGCCAGCAGGAGAGGGCCAGGGGACAGCGGGGGCAGAGGCAGATGGCCACACGGGACCCAGGGGGCCGAAGCCTGGGGAGCGAGGTCTGGAGGGACGATGGTGTAGGCTGTGAGAGGAGGCGTGTCCAGGTGCAAGGGTGGCCATTGGGATGGTCCAGGCGGAAGCAATTCCATACTGTGAAATTCCAGGCCAGGCAAGTCCAGGCTCTGCCCTATGCCATTCCGTGCAGATCTCTTCCACGCGATTCCAGAAACTATGCCCCGGCTCACTGAGCAGCCGAGGGGTGACTTTCTTTCTCCATCGTCCCTGACTAAGCACCACAGCTACTTGGACCGATTTTGATGGCCCCCAGCTCTGCGGCTGCAGCCTGAGGTCCAGGCGGGGCCGACCGGGGTCAGCTGAGGCTGCTTCCTGCTCCCAGAGGCACCTTCTCCTGGGTCCTCCATGGTGGACGGGCAGGGGGCTCTCTGATAAGGACCCTCGTCCCCTTCAGGAGCTCAGCTCCTCCACCACCAGCACCTGGACTGAGGGGTCAGCACAGGAGTCTGGGGAATGGGACCGTCACATTCAGCCCCTTGACACTTGGGTTGACTTTGAACCTGCAGCACCCGTGGTTGACACAGAGGAGCCAGGGACAGGCTCCGTCCCACCTGCAGGACCAGGCTGCGTGGGTCCTTGGGTGAGCTGCTTCCCGCTGACCCTGGAATGCCAAACCCAGGGGGACGTCCACCCAGGGCTAAATTAACCCTGTCTCTGCTTTTCTCTCTCCCGGTCCCTGGGAATGGACAGTGACCTCGGCCAGGGTCACCATGCACAGGGACAGGAGGGAAACTGATTCTCCCCAGCCCTTTTTGCAAAGAGACACCAAACTCCCCCCCCCAGCCCCCCCCCGAGGGCTCCCCATCCACCCCATGACCTCCGTGGGCTCCTGCAGGAGCCCTGGGGCCTCCTGGGCAGGTCTGTAATTATTTTCCCATTAAGAAGCCAGTCCTGCGAGGCCTGGGTTCGAGGGTCAGCCGGGACCCCCTGAGCAATCCCTGGGCGGTGGGAAGAGCGTGCGCCCTCCTTCAGCGGAGCTGGGCGCACGGAGCTGGGTGCGCGGCCCGCGCAGCGCAAGACCTCCTTTTTCTCCTCCTTGTCAGACAGAGAAGGACTTAAAAATGGCATTTTGCATCTGAAATGCTGCCGTAGATCTTCCTGAAGGATTCCGAATGCCCCCCGCTCCGGTGCAGAAGTTGGATTAAAACCTCTGGCCATCAATCCCGGGCTCCTGGCACCCGAGCGCTGATGGGGGCTGTGCAGAACGTCGCTTCCACCTCCGAAACCATTTCCCTTGTAGATGCGCCCGGGGGGGGGGGGGGGGGGGGGGGGTGGTCAGGCTCACCCACTGGGGCGCATCTATAATGTCTCCCCTAATTCGGCTTAAGTCTCCAATAACTGCAATTGGATTAGGGGGAAAAGAATCAGTGTATTTCCTGGTAATATTTTCCCGTAGCCTGGTGAGTTGGGTCCCCCCCCCCCTCAAACCCCCACCCCCGGGATGAAAAATGGTCTTAAAAATTGCTAAAGGTAATAATGACTTTTTTTTATAGCTTCATTTAGATGATGTTGGGAATTTAGTTTGGGGGGAGAAGGACGCGCGCACCCACCACCCGCACACACCAAGAGCCACCCGGCACCTCGGCGGTCTTATTAAGCCTCTCGGTTTTTGCAATTTAAATCCTGCACCCGGGCCATATATTTTGCGTCTTCGGGTTGCCACGACGGGCATTAATAACACGGTAATATCTTTATTTTCATATATATATATTTTTCCTCTCCTTTAATGCACCGCCGAGAGCTGGGAGCAACATCGACTCCATAATTATTCCCATTAGAACGAACAGGTTGGGAGAAAAGGTCTCGGGCTTCCCTCCCCGGGTGGTAGGAAGATCGCTCCCATCTTCTCCGGCTGCTAAGTTAAAGGGGAAAAAAATGAGAAAATGCTTTTTTATTTATTTATTTTTTAATGGCGAAGCTGAGCCTGTCTCTGTAGCATTCCGGGTGGCGACCGTCTCTCCGATCACGGGGACCCGGGTGTGCCAGCACGGTGGCCCCGGAAGAGGGCAAAGCAACCACGTCTCGGGGGCCAAGTGGAGCGCAGAGATCCTTTATTTGCAGGACCCCGTGCCAAGTGGAATGGGGGCGCGAGAGGTTGTTCACGAGTCATGAAGGATTTCAGAACAGAGAGGCAGGCCCCGCGGGACAGGGGCTGGCGACACCCTGGGTAGATGCCCCCGAAGCCAGTCCTGTGTGCAAGTGTCCTTCCGAGTGGGGGGTCTCAATCCTGGCTGGTCGAGGCTCACTCAGAGGGGCAGAGCCCACAGGTCATTGGGGGGCGGGAGGCTCCCCACGGAGGCTGCAGCTGAGGCCTCCGGAGGTGGCAGAGGCTGCTCCTGTCCCCCACAGGACTACCGCTCTGCGTCTCGGGGTGAATTCTGTCCTTGTCCCCTGGTGTGGCCGGGGAGGCGTCGGAGCCCCATCCGGATCCAGTTTTGCAGACTTTAAACTGCAAACATGCGTCTTTTTAAAAACTCTGACCGACCCCCGAGTTCCCCTCCACTTTGCAGGGCGTGTGGGTTCCCCGAGTTTTGTTTGGCTTAGCCGAGGGCCGGTGGACGCCCAAGAAGGACCCGGGGAAACGGATGTCTCAGATTTGGGAACTGGCTGGTTTTCGTGGAGCAGGACAGGAGGACAGTCCAGTGTTCCCAGTGTGGCCCACTCGGGGAAAGCCGATGGCAGAATTCCAGGGGCCGGGGCTTGCAAGGGGACAAGGAGGTTCATGGGGGTGTGGACGGGGGCCCTGACATCCAGGGACACTCTGCAGCCCTGGCTTGAGGGTCCACAGCCTGTCCAGGACATGGTCTCCATTATTGATAAGGTAATTATTTATAGATCAATAAATTTGTCTAGAGATTTACTCAAATAAATAAATTTACTTGTGGAAATCAATTTTTATCTATCCACCAATAAATAATGTAGCCCATCAAAATAGAAATGAACAAATAAGTTATTTATGGTAGATGAATAAAATTGGAATCGAGTTTATTTTATGAACGTGATTACAGAATACGTACGATAGTGTAAAGATATGTAAATAATGAGGTGAATACAGAAGGCTGAAAATAAATGGTGACTGGTAATGATCAATATATAAATAGTAATAAAATATTATAAATAGTAATAAAATATGACCTATGCAGAATGTGGTATATGAATAATATGTAAATATTAGAAAAAATATTATAGAAAAAGTCATGCATATAAATGAGACTTTATACAGTCTATACACATAGTACACATAGTGTATATATAAAATGCATTTATTATACAAGATAATTATATAATCTGATATCTTATTGATATTTTACACAATATAAAATATTGTAGAAACACATGGTTATTCACTCCATGTGGCGCTTTACATGTGTTGTATACTTATATAGGATATAGATTTGCATATGTAACATATATTTGCATATACCATATAGATTTGCATATAGAATATACATTTGCATATATAATATATATTTGCATATTACATACTTGTGTATATACATGCATATATTATATATAAAAATGACATATTACATATTTATATATTACATAAGATTCTAATAGCACATTTATAACAATTTGATTATTCATAATTTATTTACTCACGGATAAATATATAATCAGTATTGTTATTGTAATTACATTATTATATAATACATAAAATAAGTATCACAGAAGGTATATGAATGAAAATAATGAATACATAATAATAAATAGAATCAATAAGTATATAAATAAAAACATGAAATATTATATATAATAACATAATATATGAATATATAAAAACACATGCGGGCCAGGTGCGGTGGCACGTGCCTGTAATCCCAGCGACCCAGGAGGCTGAGGCAGGAGGATCCCAAGTTGGAGGCCAGCCTCGTCGGGGGAACTTAGCAAGGCTAAGTTGAGAACCTTAGCGAGAACCTGTCTCAAAAATAAAAAGTAAGAGGGCCTGGGTACGGGGGCTCAGGGGTTAAGTACCCCCAGGTTCAATTCCCTGTTGCATGCCACGTATTTCTACACCAGGAATAACCCGGGGCCCATTCGTGGACGGGGACATAATGTTGACCGTGCTGTAGCTGGTCACTTGTGAGAAAGACTTTGGTCAGAAGATTCTGCTGAACTCCAGGCTGCTGGAGGCGGCCGGGCGGAGGCTGCTGTATTTTGGGAGCAGTTTGGCCGGCCACTCTGCTGGGGGACGGGGTCCTGGTGCGTGGCTCCCTCGGGGCATATTGGAAGCTGCCCTGCTTTCCCCCTGACCGGTCCCCGGGATCCGGGAGCAGGGCTGATGGCCGCTGTCTCTTCCCCTCCACACTGCAGGACCAGAGTCCAGGACCTTCCTAGGGAGAGGCTGGGCAGCTGCACACCCCGCTGCCCAAGTGCCGGTGGGGTCCACCCTCTGTACTCCATCCTCCTCCAGGCCACCAGCGTCCTCTGCAGAACCGGCCCCCAGAAGGTGGCAGAGGGACCGCCCATGTCTGTCCAGGTCTGCATGGCTGCAGTTGTGAATGCCCGGGCTCTGGGCTCCGGGCCTCAGGGACGGGCGTGGACTGTCCCCCCACACCAAGCCAGCTGGTCACTCTATGTCCTCCTCCAGTTTATCAGGAGAAGGACCTGGGGCTTGGGTCTGCATCCCTCTCCTCAGCTGACTCCTTAGCTCCACAGCCCCAGAGTCCACGGGCTCGGGCAGTGTCCCTAACGATGAGGACACGGCTCGGAGGGACAGCATGTGTGCGTGCATCCCCACCCACGAGCCCTTCCCTTCAGGAAGACCCGTGGGCACGCTCAACGGACCACGCACCGCGGTACAAAGCACATTGAGAGCAACTGATAGGCACCATGTATTTACATTGTGCAGTTCGCACACCGGGGCTTACAATTCGCCAGGTTCTGTCTGCACTGACCAGGACTCAGATTTTTACGCAGTTCTACTGTCTAGCGTCTGTGCACATCTCTATCTGTGCAGATGCCTTTTGCCGATTCGACTTGCAAAGCAAATATATTTTTTAGAACATCTCCTCTTGCAAAAAAATATAGACTCGTGCTTATACATGCATATTTATATATTTACCCTGTAAACCGCTTGCATATTTACGTTTATAATGTATATGTCTATTTATATGGTACATGCATGCATATTTATACGTTAACGTCTAGAATGTGCTTTTAGACTTGTAAATACGAGCATTTACATATTCATGTCTATAAATACATATTTACATATTAATGTTGTGAATGCATACATAGGTTCATGTCTGAAATGCATATGGATATATTTATACTTATAAATACACACATGTTCATATGTTTGTGTGCAAATATATATTTATATATTTTTATATTTATATATTTATACTTACATATTAATAATGATAAATAAGCATGTTGGATATAAATATTTGGATAAATAAATATGTTGGGTATGTATCTATATATCTGCACATTCTTATTTGCAAATATGTTTATATACCTATGTTTCTAGGCACATCTTTCATAGTTTATGCCTCTAAATAAATAGATCCTCATAGTGAGAAGCAAATCTGTGCGAATATTGAGAATCAGATGCACATTTTCACTGGGAGAATGCATAGCTTATATTATGCTTGGGAAATACGTGCACATTTATGCATTGATGCTGGGATATAAATACACATGTGCACGCTTTTCCCAAGAAGTAAATACAGATTTGCACGTGTTTCCCGAGACCCACACATATTTCTGTGCTTCCCACGGTCTCTCCGTACGCGGACCTCGTGACAACGCCCAAAGCACTGTATTTGGAGCAGCGCGGTGGCCTTTCCTACCTGGGACCCACACGGCTCCTGTTCAGACCCAGACGTGAGGGTGGAGAGTCTCCCGTCCCCACCGACGCCCTCCGTGGCTGCCCACCAGAGTCCAGCTGGGAGAGTCTGCAGGAGTCTCGGGAACTTCCTTGCGCCGTCTTCAGGGGACACTGGCTCTCCGGGCTCCTGGGCACGTCCACTCACCGACGCAGGGAATCCCAGGCAGGAGCTGTGACCTTCCAGGGGCAGAGGGACACTGCTTCTCGGGGCCGGTGGCCCTGGGCGGGACAGGAGCCGGCCTCGGGCTGCCAGGCAGACCCTGGAGTGCAGGCTGCTTTGGCCGGGGCCTGAGGACCGTGGCTGCCTGGATGTGGGGTCTGTCCAGCCCGGGAGCCGCCATCCAGCAGGGTCCTGGGCTATTCTGATCCCACGTCCCAACGCTCACACGTGACAGTGACCCTGCTTTCAAAGAGAAAAAAAAAAGTCCTTGTGCAACTTGGGGACGGGCCGAGCTGGCCGTGTAGTTCGGGGCCTGGACACTGGATGGGAACCCGCTGCAAACGTCCCAAGCACAGGACAGAGAGCCAGAGGCCCGGAGACCCCTGACCTCAAAACAGCCATCTGTTCTGCTTCTCCTCTTGGTTTTATTTTCTGGCCGCGAGTTTTGGAATTTTAAGTACCTCGTTTGTCCTGGGCGGGGGTGGCTTCCTGAGCCCCGGTGCCCCCAGATCACCACGGTGCCTGGCGGCTTCCGAGCGGGCAGCCAAATGTGGACTGGGGGACTCCAGGCTTCTCTCCTTGATTCCCCTCATTTTTTTTTAAAGCGGAGCCCAGTTAACTGTCCCCAAGGTCACTGGGGTTGGGTGCAAGGCCTCAGGTCCCAGATAGGACGTGGCACCTCATGGCACCTGCCTACTCCGACCTCAAGGTGCAGAGCGCACCGTCAGGGACCCGTGCAGCCAAAGCCGGTCCCCAACATGCACAGGGTGACACACAGGAGCAGATTCGTGCTCTAGGGGACTGTGGCTTCCCGGTGGCTGGGGCCGCATGCATCCTGGACAGTTTCCAAAGCAGGACACATGAGCCATCTCGCTACTCCTAGCCAGTGACACTGTGGTGACAGTTCCGCAGCAGGAGGGCACCCTGCTGCCCAGGGGACGGGCTGATTCCCACAGTGGGTTAGATGTTCTTCTCCTTCGGCAGATGCCCAGGGCCACCCCGCACAGGAGGGGGCTGACGGGCCCTCAGGAACAAGGGGACCAGGCTGTCACCTCTGCACCTGGGGGACCTTGGGGGTGATGGTGTGTGCAGGGTGCTCTCCGGGGCCCACCAGGTGGGCCACCCGGGCCTCCCCGCGTCTCCGTTCTGAATTGGAATGCATCCCCTGCGTCCTGGCTCAGGGAGGGGACAGTCCCCTGGCAGCCACCCCAGGCTGTCCCCCCCCCCCCCCCCCGGAACGGCGACGTCGTATTTGCATCGTGCGCTTCCTACGACCGGGATGCAATCTCGCCTTCCCTCCGCGGCACCATTAATATTTTAATTTAATCAGAATTTCCTGAACTTCTTTGCCACCCGGGGCGACCCAGGTACCTGTCACTCTCTATGAGCTTGTCATATTAGCAGGGGAGCGCGGAGGGGGTCCCTCCCCCCGGAATCTAATCTGCTCTAAGTGATTTCGCGGGGTGGCCGTCTATAAATCATCCCACCGCGGCGGTGACAACCGGGAGGCCTTCGTGGGTAAACAAATCACGGCCGGCTCGACTGTGGGCCACTAGGAACTTTGCCTTTTTATCAACTACTTATCGATTTCCGAGCTCCGGGGGGTTGCAGAAAAAAATGAAATAAAATAAAAACACCCTAAAATTTGTCTTCCCTTCCTTGACCCAGGAAAACGTCATTAACGGGACGGGCTCTGTGCACAGGACTCCCAAGTCGTGCTGTCGTGGAGGGACAGGGGACCACGGTTTCAGCCAGCTTGGAAAACCTTTCCCCAAAGCCCGCCTGTTCCCATTTCTGAATTAGGAGGCCCCAAACTCGTCGAGTCCTTGACTCAGAGTCGGGTTTCAGAAAAGCCGAATGGATTTCAGAAGCTGTATGCATGCACGAGGTGTCCAATAAATGCACGAGAGGAGCCTTGGGCCCACGCATGCGCACCCACGCAGGGTTCCCTCTGTAGGAAGAAGACCCGGACAGAGACCCGCGCGCTCAGAGGAGAGGAGGGGTCTCTCTCATCTTGAAGACCCCCGGAGCAATTGGGCTTCGGTTAACTTTATGCAAACGGCTGCAACGAGTCCCGGGTCCCAGCGTCCAGCGGACGGACGCGGTTCGGTGGACACCAATCTGCACGGACGCAGATCCTGACGCCGACTCAGGTGGAGCTGGGTGACCGGCCCTCAATGCCTGGGACCGTCCGATGACAAACCGGCCAGTTCTTCAAAGTGTTTTGCACAATCAGGGGAGTGTGATAGAGACGGTGTGTGTGTGTGTGGGGGGGGGGGGTCACCTGCTTGTGCGCCTCCATTTGAATTCTGCAAACTCTATTTTTAAAGATTTAATCTACGTGCATTTTTTTTTCTCTTTTGAGAAAAGTTTTGCTTGGCTGTCCCTGACGGTCACTGGTGAACGTCAGCTTCTAGAAAAGGACGGGTTTGAGGAGGTAGGTGTGTGCAGAGAAGCCAGAAAGACTGGGGTTTTTTTTGCCTTGGTTGGAGCGCACGGGCTTCACAGTATCCGGGTGGGTTGGTTTTTTTGAATGCATGGAGAGATTTTTTTCCCTAAAGCTCAGTGGAATCCTAAACTATAAATCGTACCTGTCGTGCGTGAGCGGCAGCTGCGCCCAGGGGCTCCTTGGGAGGGGACCCTGCAATTCCTGAGGATTTCCACCTTCCAAGCCTTGCAGGATCCCCCTCCGCGCGCCCCTTGAAACACACGCCACGATCTTCTATTCGCCTAGGAGACTCCAAAACGGGCAGCCCCCGGGCGCAGGCCCTTATTGCTTGGGAAGCAATAAGGGGACCCTGGTGTGACCCCCATCTAGAACCTGAAAGTCATCTGGCAGGGGGGGCGCATTCTCTGGCGACCTTTGGAAACGGTGCATCTCCATTTTGCAAACGAGGCTTGTAGCAGAAACGTCCGGGCTAAGTTGCAGTTTGGACCAGGTAAGGTCACCTGGGCACCCTGAATCACTGGGTTTTGCAGAGTCCTTGCATTTTTGAGCTGGGCTGAGGCCCCGGGCGGTGCAGACCGGATAAAAGTCTCCCACCTGGAAAAGAAAAAAATAATAATAATAAAATAAATTAATTTTCCCAGCTGTGGGGCTCTGATCCGTTTCCCTGAACGAATACGTGGATTAGAGAAGCCAACGGGGTTGCATATTAATCCGATTTTTGAGCCACAGAGACAGAAGGGGAAGGCAGATAAAATGCATGCATTCAGGAGTGGACCCAGCACCCTGCAGCCTCGCGCCGTGGACAGAGCAGAGAATCTACTCACGAGGCTGATGTCTGTCGCCAGAAAGGCTCCTGTCAAACCCGAAGCCACCACCACCGCCGCTGATTATTCCTCCAATAATTATTCCGGGTCCATCTCGGGGGCGCGTCTCTGAGTGGAATGTGATTCTGAGGCAAGACACCGGGCGCATAGGAATGCGGTGGCCCGCCCGAGCCGGGGCTCCGGGCTCCGCACTGCACCAGCACAACTTCTCGGGGCTCACGTGGGAAATCACTTAATGAGCCTCTCTTTGCAAAAAGGGGGTGGGAAATGCCAACCAGAGCTAGTTCCCGAGCCCGGGGAGGGCCCTGAGTATTGGGGACAGGAATTGGAGCCCTGGGTGTGTGTGGGGGGGGGTCCCTCTGGGTTTGGGCTGCTGGTGCCCCTTCGAGAAAATACACATTTATTTATTTCATTTATTTTATTTTTTGGAAATACAGAAAGAAATCGTAAGGCCCACAGCCACGTTCCTCCCCCCTCGTGACATTACCTGAGATGGGCCAGTCACGGCCTGGAAATGGCCGAAGCCACATCCAGGTTACAGAGGTGGGATTCGGGCTGGGCCACCTCGTTGGGGGACCACGGTCACCTCACGGGATTTTTTTACTCCCTCAGGCAGAGAAAACGCAGCCCACCACCCCTTTGCATGAATGCCCCCCCTCCCCAATTCTGCAATTGCCTTTCTTCATCTGGTAGCCTGTGACTGTCCCCTAGGAGCCACCGTAGCACCCAGAAGGGGACTCGCTTGTGACTGCTGGTCGGATTCTGACCGGGATGAACCCCCAGAGCTGGGTCTCTGGTGTCCTTATACCCTTATGTCCAGGTGGAAAAAGAAACCACTTCTACGCGGATGGTAACGCTCCAGGCGTGACCGGTGCAATAATGTCCCTCTTTGTGCAAAACTGACGGCTGAGGAAACTTCCAGATCTCTCTCTCCCTGTCTCTCTCTTTATTTTGAATTTGTGAATTCTCTGCATCTCCCCCCAGCCCGTCCCCGAGTTTAATATTTCGAGACGGCTTGGGGATTATGTGGGCATTCAGTGACAGGGATGCCCACTGCAGGGTGTCAGCAGCCTGTGGCTCTGCCCTGCAGCTGCCCTGGGACCCCTTGAGACAGAGGGACAAAGACTGGCTTTGGCCTCCCCCCCATCGTCTGCCCAAGACCCTGCCTCCAGAATCCTAGAAGAAAGACCCCGACGGGCAGGAGCAGGGGGCATCTGCTAGTTTGAGTAGTTAAAGAGCATCTGTCCACCCACACGGACCACTCCTCTCCAAGAGTCCCTGGGCACCACCTTGCATATTGCCAAATGAAACACAAGGCGGGACCCCTTCAGTATCCCCAGGTCCCCAGGAAGCCTAATTAGCCTCCATTTCATGCAAACTTGTTTTTTAGTACTAGATCCCAAAGATCCCCTGAGATATGCTTTAAAATGTTGGAACAAGGTGGGTGTATCCACGTGGTGGCTTGGGAGGCTGAGGCAGGAGGATCGCAAATGTTGAGGCCAGCCTCAGCAACTCAGCAAGACCCTAAGCAACTTAGCAAGGCTCTGTCTCAGAAATAAAAATAAAAAGGGCTGGGGATGTGAGTAAACACCCCCTGGGTGCAATCTGAAGTACAAAAAAAAAGAAAGAAAAGAAAAGAAAGTAACAAAGTTGCAAAAATTTTTAATAGATCCTCCTGGGATATACTTATGCTTTAAAATGTTGCAACTTTTTAACAGAAAACCCAAATACCATCTGGGTTGTCCTTATAACTTAAAAATGTTGCAATCCTTTTTTTTTTTTTTTTTTTTAGTATATCTCCAAAATCTTCTGGGATATACTTATGCTAAAAAAAGTCGCAGCTTTTATTTTTATCGTATTTTATTTTTTATTTCAAATACCCTCTGAGAGACGCTTTAAAAGCCTTGCAACTTTTTTTTTTTTAAATTATCATATCCCAAATATCTGCTGGGATATACTGATGCTTCAAAATGTCACAAAAAAAAGTTTTCAGTGCATCCCAGATATATCTGCAGAACATTTCCTTTCTGAGAGAAACCCCAACCGAACTGGTCGCGCTGTGGCTTTGGGGTAGACCTTCTCAGGCAAATAAAAGTGGTTTAAAGTTTTAGGCAAGAGGAAGAAATCAAAGACCAGATTACAACTGAATATTCGGGAATGTTCGGAGCCGGAGGAGGCTTTGCGTGTCTATGGACGCAGCTGTTTTAAAGGGTCAGCCTGGGAGCTGCGTCTCTCTGAGCCTCCAACCAGGACAGGGGACACTTTTCCCTCTGAGACATCCATCCTCGGAGGCCTCAGCACCCTATTTGGGACTCGGGGAAGGGGCTGCTGTGTGCACGGGGTCGTGCCTGCGTAGGAAATTTGCAAAAAAAAAAAAAAATATTTTGCCCACCTTCTTGAAGACTTAATGCCTGGATGCTTTGCATTTTAACATCCCCCTCTGCCAGGTACAAAATGCAATCCCTGAGCGGCCTCGTTCTGTCTTTGTAACTTTGCAAGTTTCTTTCTTCTTCTTCTTCTTTTTTTTTTTTTTTTTCGTTCAATCCATTTTTTTCCTCCCCAACATAAATCCTGCGACCCTCCCATAACCTGCCTGCTTCCCCCCCCCTCGGGGGTGGGGGGAGAGGGAGCCAGTATCAGAGGGATCCAGGCCCCACGCAGCTGCTGGTCCGTTTGCAGACTTTGGGGGCGACGGGGGAATATTCTGGAACGCGGCTCTTAAGCCCAGCCCGGAGCAGAGTCAGCGTGGCCTGCGAGTCGGAGCTCAGGATGTATTAAGTCCGGAGCCTGCAGATCCCTGAGCCCTGGCAGGAGGAATTCAGCCCCATCCTACAGGAATGCAAACGTCGTCCGTGGGGAGCCCACCTCCCGCCCCCCCAGAGCAGCCCCAGGCAGGGTCCGACCCTGGAAAAATGAGCCCAGCCCCGTCCAGAAACCCTGACCGCGTGGACATGTGCACAGCTCAGCCTGCATTTCGGCCACTCCTGCCCTCGAACCTCCTCTTGGACACCCCCCCCCCCCCCGCAGACCCCTGTGGCTGCCTGAGGTGACATTGCATCATTCATTTTACCTGTTGGGGGTCTCCACCGTGGACAGAGAAGCCAAAAGTCAAAGACTCTTGCAGAATAAACAAACTCAACCCCAGAGTGCGACCTCCTCTTTGGATCGTTTCCGGGCCCTGTTGGGGTTGCAAACAGAATCTGCATCGCCCACACTGGAGGCTGACGCAGGAGGAGCACAGGTCGGAGGCCAGCCTCAGCCACTTAGTGAGACCCTGTCTCAAAGCAAAATATACGACAGTCTGGCGGGGGGGGGGGGGGGGGGGGGTCAGGGGGACAGGGGACACAGATTTACCGCGCACGATTGCCTGACACATATTTGCCAAGGGGCCTCCGGGGAACGTGGGTGGATGGATACAAAGTAGCGGTTTTGCAGCCGCAGCAAGTTAGACTTTGTAGCAATGCAACCCTGCGCCCGGGACGGATCCCCAGCTTGGAGCTCATGCGCAGGGTGGGCGCTGTCCCCTAGGAGCCGCCCAGGGCCGCGCTTCCTATACCCAGTGGACACGGGAGGCAGGCCCGGCTCCTTAACCTGACACGAGGAACACGTTGCACCTGCGCTTTGCAGGACAGTTTCCCGGGTGAGAAACACACACGGCGGAGACCCCGGTGGCCCCCAGCAACCACGGGGACCCAGGTGTGCTCCGGCCAGGGTCCCCGTTTGTCCCCTACTCCTGCTCAGGCTGGGTGCTGGGGTGATGGCCCGGACAAATTGCACCAGGAACAGGAGAGGAAGGAAATCGTTTGCAGGAGTCTCCGGGGAGCGAGCTGTTTTGGAATATTAAAGACGGAGCCTGTTAGAAAGGAGGGGGTGCAGGCCGCTGACTCCCCAGAGCTGGAGGGGGGCTCCTTCCCTGGAGGAGCGCATGGCGCAGGCCCGGCCAGGTCTGAGGGGTGCGTGCGAGATGCGTAGCGCAGTGCGCAACATAGACACCGCAGCCCCCCATGCTCAGCCCGCGTTGTGCACACGACACACAACAGCGCACACACTCATCTGCATGCACACATACACACACACACACACACACACAGGCCCCGTCCTCGCCCCTGGCCGGTGAACAGCGGGGGCTTGTTACAGGATTGGAACCCGCTTCCCCCCGCGGTGGGTCCCGGGGCGGAGGAAATTGCTTCAGCATAAAACGGGGGTTTGCAGCAAAGCCCGGCTGCAGAGGTGCGTGGGGGGCCTCCCCCTCGGCCTGGAGGCGGGAGGCCAGACTCGGGGGCTCCGACCTGCCGCTGCTCATTAGCAGGGTTTTATGGCCCCAGGTTCCAGGGCGGCGAGCGGCGGCTGGCAGCCTTATGAGCCCGTGCACCCCGCGTGACCCGGCCTCCTCCCCGGCATGAATGCAGCCTGTGTTGCCGGCCCCTCGGCCCAGGTGGACTCCCAGCCTCGTCGAGGCCTGCTTTCTGGGGCTGAGAGAAGTCCCTCTGATCCCTGTCGCAAAAAATGATGCTTCTCTCCGAGGCCCCGGGAGGTTGGCGTCCATCAAGGGTCAGGCAACCCCGGGCGCCTACCGTGGTGCACGCCTGTCATCCCAGCGGCGGGGGAGGCTGAGGCAGGAGGATCGCAAGGTGGAGGCCAGCCTCAGAAACTTAGTAAGGCCCTAAGCAACTCAGTGAGGGCTGGGGACGTGGCTCCGTGGTTGGGCACCTGTGGGTTCCATCCGCAGGTACAGGGCAGGGGGGCAGCAGGCCAAGGTCCACATTGGTGAGGCCTCGGTCCTCCCCTGGACTGCAGGGGCCACCGAGGTGACCAGGTTAGCACCGGGGGGAACACTCACTTTGGCACCCAGGGGCCCAAACTGATAAAGCCGGAGAGGTCATTCTTGGTGACCTTGCTCGGATTTCCCGGGAGGAGCCTGATGTCTCCCATGTCCCGTGCAGGTAGGTGGTCAGCGCAGCAGCCCACGGCGTGGACTCCAGGACAAACGTCAGGTATAAATCATCTGAGAGCCCGGCCAACAGCCGTTTGACTTTTTATGAGGCTATAACCATGTCCCCCCGGGAAGGGCGTGTGGGTTTCTGGACATGGTTGCCCCTTCTGCCAGGGCCAGGGCCGGTTTTGAATTTCCCGGCTCATAAATAAGACTCATTTGACTTTGTTTTGTTAATGCATGATTTTCTCTCTCTCTTTTTTTGCACGAAATTCGGGCTCCTGTTCCCGGAACCCACATCTTGGGCAGGGCCTCCGGCTCTGCGCTCGGGCACCAAGCTGAGGTTTCCGGAGCTAAAGGAGATTGATTCTGGAAGAGGAGCTGCCGTCCAGCCCACGACTCGGACCACGTCCACGGAGAAGCTCCGCGTCCCACCCGGTGAACCTGGGAAAATCGGTCCCCGGGACTCAGGAGCTGGGGGTTGAAGAGGGGCAGGGCTTAGGGTGCTCAGTGGGGCCGGAGTGTCCTGGGGCTTCTGGGACAAGTGGCCACAGCCTGGGGACTTTGGCAACAGGAATCCCTGGAGGGCGGAGGCTGGACCCGGGTCCCGGGCTGAGCTCCCTCCACGGCTCCAGGGAGGCTCCTCCTGCCTGTCCAGCTCCTGGGCTCCAGGTGGCCCTGGGCTGGTGGCCCCTCACTGCAGTCTCTGCCTCCGTCTCCACGGGGCTCCTCCTCTGTGTCTGTGTCCCCTCCTCTGTCTCTTGGGAGGACACGGCCATGGCACGAGGGCCCCCTGACCCAGGAGGAGCCCAGCTCAGGACCCTTCACTAATGACCTCTGCAGAGACCCTGTGTCCACACCAGGTCCCACCGGGTTGGTGGAGGGTGCCCAGTAAAGGTTGGGGTATGTCAGGAATTCAAGAAATCAACCTGAAGAAGATTCCAGTGGTCAGAGTGGAACAGAGCCTCGCCCTGAACAGCTCGCCACTGGATTCCCACATCCAGGATCCAGCAGCCGCCTCCAAGTTCTTGCTCTGCCACGTGGGCAGGAGCCACGCTCTGGGTTTGGACGCAGCTGGACGTTTCGGTGCAGGGTTGTCTCCTGATCTCTGCAAAATACAGTGCGGGTGGCATTTTGGCAGACGGGAAGCATTTTGGCAGATGGGAAGCTGCGACTCCAATTCCTATTTTGCATCGAAAGAAACGAAGGCGAAGGCGTCCGTGGGGGATTCCTGGTGGGGAGCACCCAAGTCCAGGGTGCTGCTAGGAATCCCGGGTGCCATTTTGCAAGTCTCTCAGCCACTCTGGGGGGGCGGTAGATGGGCACCCAGTTTTCCCGCTGCTTCCTGCACACGGGCAGCGCCAGGTGCTGGGCTGATTGAACACTCTTCAAAAGGAGGACAGTCCCCCCACCTTTGCACTAGATATGAGGAAAAAGGGCCCCGGAGCCAGGCTGGGAGAAGTCACCCGCTGTCTGCACCTGAGCACCCCCCGGAGACGAGGAATCGAGTGCATTTGAGACAGTTTCCTCTTTGGGAATGAAGGGACGCCCTGTGAACCGGGTGGCAGAGGTGGCCGTGACCCCTGGGGCTCTGCTGAGGGGCGCTTGGCAAGAGCCGCTCTCTCCCAGCCTGCAGGGCCGGCCTGGCCGAGCCAGGGCTCCTGGAATTGTGGGTTTTTAAAAGAAAAGAAAAGAACTGGTGCATCCCACCGGCTGGATCCCGGCTGCTCCTGCCTCGGGTTCTCCTTAGACCTCAAAGTCCAGGGGCAGGACACAGGCCCAATGTCTGCTCCACGGGTGGACAGCACCAAACGCATCTGCGTGGACTCCCCTTCCTGGGGACAGGGGGCTGCGGATCCCCCCTCCTGGGGTCGATCTCCAGCCTCTGGGTGCCCTTGGCTGCTCCTGAGGACAGAAAGGCACCCGGGTCCCCCCTGAAGGCCAACAGGAAGGCCTCCGCAGGTGGACAGACAGCTCATCTGTCCTGGGCAGGTGGTTTCAAATCATCACTCCAACTTTTGTGACATCGTGTATCTTCCTAAGTGTCCCCTCTCCCTGTGTCCCACCAGCACAACCCAGATATGGGGACAGGAGGCTTCTCAGTGCACCTGACACTTGGCTGGTCGCTCATTTTGGGGGCGAGGGGGGGTGGACAGGGGTCAGAACACCTTGAAGCAAAGAAGTCCCTTATTTATTTCTTGGGGTCCCTATTATTTTCCCCCTTTGCAAAAGGAAAAAAAAAAGTTGCATATTTATTTTTTCTTTTAAATTCTTGCCCCTTCCTCGGTGCCATGAGCCCGGGTGGCAGAGGCTGCTCCGCGCACTCAGCCCCGTCTGGAGGAGGACCCCGCTCGGGGTGCCCAGGGACACTCCGGGTGCGCGGCCGTGAGCTTCGGGAGGAGCCCGCACCGAGGGGCCTCGTCGTGCAATTTCGAGATTCCGCTGAGAGAAAGGGGGAGGGGGGGAAATCGTCCATTTCCTTTCCTTGCTGTCAGAATCAATCACATTGTACGAAACCCCACGTAACCCGTTACAACGAAAAGGAGCCTTTTTCCGTGCACACGGGCCGCTTTTTACGCCGGGAACAGGCTCATATTGAAGAGGTCTCCGTGTTGGTGCGTGCACGTGTGTGTGTGTGCACGGGTGTGTGTGTGCACGGGTGTGCGCGTGCGCGCGTGTTTTTCATCATGCCTAATTAGTTTTTTTTCTAATCACCCCCACACACCAGCCAAAGCCCCTGGCTGCATAATTCATGACCGAGAGGGGACCCGTGTCAGAAATCAAATGTTGCAAATTAAAAATAACAAGTTGGAGAGGAGTGATTCAATTAAAACCCTTCGAAAACACAGGATGATGCATAATTGAGAGCTTTTCCGGCGTCTGGGCCCCGCCAGGCCTGTCAAGGGGGACGGGAGGACCGGGTCGGGGCTGTCAGGGGGGATTCAGATCAACCCCGCAGAGGAGATGGGGGAACCGGGGGGGGGGGGGGAGATTCATTAATCACGCCCTGCACTAACGACAATAATAATAATAACAGCAAAGAGGTCACTTTAAGGACCTCGCTTTATTTACAGGGACATTCTGGGGGGCTGGCCCGGGTCCCAGGGCCTCACCCAGGGACACAGCATGGAGATGCCCCACCCAGGGCTGTTGCCATGGTGACAGGATGCAGAGGGACAGGTGGTGGTCCTTCCCCAGGAGCCGCTGGCCTCCCGTGGACCCCCCCGACCCCACCCCGAGGGCCGTGGGTCCCCCCAGGCTGTACCTCATTGACATCTTTCATTAACTCTTTTTTTTGCACAGAGTTGAAGGTGGGTGACAAGGGACAGGGGAAGTGGCTTCCAGCTGCAAAGAGGTGACCGGATGTAACTCAGAAGACGTCGGGTGGCAGAGGTCGCGGTGTTTGTGGTAAAGCAAGCCCAGGTTGTTGGTAAGCAGGGGAGGGGGTCACAGGACACCCCCAGGAGGGGCAGGTACTTGTCCCCAGGGACTTGGGGAACCCCCCCCCCTTCAAGAGCTTCCTGAACCAGGCACAGTGTCACATGCCTGTCATCCCATCGGCTCCGGAGGCTGAGGCAGGAGGATGGTGAGTTCAAAGCCAGCCTCCGCCAAAGCGAAGGCCTGAGCACCTCAGGGAGACCCTGTCCCTAAATAAAAGTAAAAAGGGCCGTGGATCGACAGCCCGGCTAGAGCCCGAACTCGGTGCCTCACTCTGAGGCCACAGGCTTTGTTCATTCTTCTCACTCCGAGCGCCTCTTTCCTGGTTTATGTTACTGGCTTTATTTTTTCAGTGACGGAGAGAAGTGACGTTCAGATGTGCCCTTTGCTTGCATTTCCATGTCGTTGCTTCGAATCTGAGAGGCACCGATGTTTAGGAATTTGCCGTGTCCTCAACCAACGACGTGCTTTGACCTAAACTCAGGTCGCACGGGGCTCTTTGCTTTCCGTTTTTGCCTGGGATCGTGGGCGCGTAGGTGTTCGGCAGTTTCACCTTTGCTTGATCCATGGAAGACTTTCCCGGTATCCGTCTTTTTCGTGAACGGTGGCTTTGTGTAAAGAGGTCTTTCACGTTAATGCAGCTATAACCCTTGCATCCGAGTGAGCACTTTTCAGATCCCGCGTCTGTCTCCTGTTCAAATGGTGCCGCGGCTCTTCTTTGTGAAGAAGCCCTCTCCCCGGGGCACAGACGTCTTGGTGTGGAACACACAGACCTTAGGAAGAGGCACTGGGTGTCCAGGGCTTGTCTGTGTCCATTTTGTACCTTCTTATTTTATTCCTAATCGGTACGTGGTCATCGTCCACTGTCCCTGGGCCCCCTGTGACGTTGTGAAATGCAGATACGTGGCCCAGGGATCGAATCAGGGCGGTGAGCGGGCAGTTTCACGGTTCGCTGGGTCAGGGCTTTGACTTCTCAAGATTATTCTGTGCGTTTCTGAGCACATAGAGTCCCCAAGGCCAGGCCCCCAGGGACAGGATAGAGTCCCCAAGGGCAGGTCTCCAGGGACAGGATAGAGTCCCCAAGGCCAGGTCCCCAGGGACAGTACAGAGTCCCCAAGGCCGGGTCTCCGGGGACAGGACACAGTCCCCAAGGCCAGGTCTCCGGGGACAGGACAGAGTCCCCAAGGCCAGTTGTCCTTGCACAAAAGGGAAATTTGGACCTGGTGACGCCTCCCCAGGGACGACCCTGTGAGGACTCAGGCAGGAGGCGGCCTCGGCCAGACAAGAGGACAGGTCCCCGAGAAGCCTCACCCTTGGACGTCCAGCCTCCAGCACCGGGGGACAGCACCAGCCTGTCCCTCAGGCCACCCAGTCTGTGGGACTCCGCTACGGAGCCCGGAACTGCTTGAAGCAGAAGCAGCCGAGTGTCCTGTGACCTCGGGGAACCCAGAGGACAGTGTCTGGGGAGCCATCTGCGCTGACCCCAAAGCCCGTGTCCCCGAGAAGCCGTCCTTGGGGGGACCCGGCCACCGGGCAGACACACCCTGAGCTCAGGGCACGGCGCAGAATTGCCGGGAATCCAGGGTCCCCCGCTCCCCAAACTGCGCCAGCCCCGCGCGGCCGGCCTCCCCCGTGGCCCCGCAGACGGGCTTCAAAGCGGAGCCGCCCCCCGACGAGCGGATCGGGCTCATTAGCATCGACGTCTTTAATGTATAAATAATAGCGGATCCGCCGCTCCCCGGGGAGCCTCTGAGAATAAAGAAACCCAGAAAAACCACCAGACGCCATCCAGACCCCAGCGCCCCGCGCCTTGGGCAGGCGGGGACACGGTCCCCAGGCCAGGTCTCGGGGGGACACCCAGAGCCATGCAGAAACGGGGCTCCTGGGGGGCAGGTGACCGTCTGCTCTAAGGGGACCTTCGCTGGGGGAGGCCAGGTGAGCTCTTTGGGACCCGGACGAGGGAATCTCAGCAGCCACGGGGTCACTTTGTGGCTCCGATGAGCCGCAGAAAAAGTCCCTTTGAATGCACGGGTCCCTGGGAGGCTGTTTTTAAAGCAGCCAAAATACCCGTGTGCATTGGGACCCCTGAGGAGCAGCGCCTCCCGGGTTGGATTTCTGTCACCCACGAGGCAGGAAGCGCCTGGAGTTAGCGCGTCCGGGAGGGGAGTTTTTCTTCTCCTCCCAAGTGCAAATCATTTTTCCTCTGGAAAATGGTCTCCGGGGACACTCAGAGAGTGCGGTGCCATTCTCCGCCGAGCACGGGGGGAGAGTCAGTGTCGCTTTTTCGAAAGGATGACAAATGGCGAATCACAGGCATCCATTTACGGGGCCATTTCTATTTTTAAACACAGTCTGTTGGGGACCGGGTGCTCACGGGCACACGTCTGTGGCTCCGGAGGCTGAGGCAGGAGGATCGTGAGTTGGAGGCCAGCCTCTGCAACTTAAGGAAGCCCTAAGCAACTTAATGAGACCCCGTCTCTAAATAAAAAATTAAAAAGGGCTGGGGATGTGGCTCCGTGGTTAAGCACCCCTGGGTTCCATCTCTGGTTTAAAAAAAGAAAATTAAAAAAAAAAAAAATCCAGGTCTTGCATTTTGGATAGAAATCAAATTCAAACTTGCAGAGAGATTACTGGGTAGAGGCTCTTTTCCTGGGTAGAGGCTCTCTTTCCCTGGTTTCTGTGAGTTAAACACCGTCTATTCTCCACCCTGGTTTTCGTCTTTGGAGACAGCAAAGAACTTGGTTCCTTAGTAATTTTGCTTTACACAGTCTTTCCAGCCGTGCTCCACAGAATGCCCGCTGACCACGAGGCCAGAAAGGCTTAAAGCGCTGTCTTTCTCTGTCTGTGTCTCTCTGGGTGACGGTGCTTTTTCCCAAGGATGTGACCCGACAGCTTCCGGGCTTCCCACACAATGGTACAAATTGTGCAGTGGACGCCCTGGGCGGTGGTACTTTTCCCCCCGGGGATGAACTCTCAGAGCTAACTGGGACGCAGTGGGGTGGTATTTGGAGATGGTGCCTTTGGGATGTCATTTGGGTTCCATGATGGATCTAGTGTCTGGTGTGACTCAAAGACGAGGTGATCCCTGCAAAGCCCAGAAGACGATGTCCCAATGCTCAGAAGGGAAATTATTAGATTATGACAGGTGTAGACTCATAGTGGATTAATCCACTTGGATGGACTCACTGGGTGGTGACTGCAGCAGGTGGGGGGTGGCTGGAGGAGGGGGTCCCTGGGCTGTGCCTTTGGGGTCTCTGTCCTGTCCCTGGTGAGCAGAGCTCTCTCTGCTCCCTGGTGCCCTGTCCTGAGCTGCTCTCCTCCTCCAGGCCCTGCCGCCATCTTGTTCTGCTCCCCTTGGGCCAGAGCCACGGAGTTGGCCACCAGGGACTGAACTTCTGCAGGATCTTTTGGGGGTAACACAGGTTTAGGGACCATGGAGGACAAAGACCCAGGCTTAGAGGAGCCACAGAAAGCCACCCCTCAAGAAATCTCACTCAAGAAATCCCGCTGCCGCCATCCAAGAGGGTCAGCAGTCGATGGGTGCAAGCCCCGGGGCTCCTCACGGATGCTGAGCAGCCCTAGTGTCCGGTTACTGGAAGAACAGAGGGACTTAGCTTTAAGAGTGGAGGATCGGTCACTCTCAGGGGCAGCGGGGCCTCCTAACCCATGCATTTGAGGCTGCAGGCCGCATGGTCTGGGTATAAAAGGGAGACTCACCAGGACTCCAGCCCCAGTGCTGTGGTCCGTGGCTGTCCCCTGAATCCACGTGCCAGAAACGGGACACTTGGAAGCCATTTGGGATGGGGGCTCTGGGGCGCTGGTGGGGTCTTGAGAGTTGTGCCCTCACCCCGGGACGAATCCCCCCATGCGTTCATGGGTCACCCGAGCAATGCTGGAAGGCGAGCTCTGTCCGTCACAGCAGCCAGCCTTGCTCTGAGGCATGGGTGGGCTCAGGGGTCAATGTCCCCGCACGTCTCTCTTTCCACCTAGAACCTTTCGCACCTGATTCTCCAATCCTTGTGCCTCTGGTGACCCGAGACCTGTCTGTGACTGAGTCTCCGTCACTCGGTGCACCCACCGCAAGGACGCAGAGACCCATTTAGGGGAATGAACCACGGGGCAGCGGCCACACCCCGCGTGGTCAGGACCCGGTCGTCCACACAGCGGTGATGAATGGCCGCCAGGAGCTTCCCTGATTGATAAGGTTTTCGTCTGTGGGTTTCAGGGAGCGAACGTTGGCATTAATTAAAGGGGGTTCCACAGGGGAACGAGCGTCGTGCCCCTTCAGGTGGCCTTGGGCTGGCAGCAGTACCCGCGGGAGATGCCTCGTGACACCTGTGTCACTCTTCGTGCCGTCGAGATGCCCTTGTCCTGGACGCATGCACAACCTGGCAGCGGGGGACACGGGCTGGTCTTCTTCCTCGGCTCATTGTGCAGCTCAAACGGGGGCCACGTGCCATTGTTCCTGGTGGGAAGACCCCGAAGGAACCCGCCTTCTGCAGAACCTTTGCAAGCCAGGCCTGAAGCAGTGCGCGGCGCGGTGGCAGGGCAGGTGGTGCACGGAGACACACCGCCACCCCGGGAGAGCCAGCCCTTGCTTTCTCCTGCAGGGGGTGGCCAAGCAGGGGACAGGGTGGCTGCAGGAATGGGGGGGCCAGTTGGAGAGATGGGCAGAGATGGAGAAGCTGGGAACCTGTGTCGGGGGCTCACACGCACACACTCACACACGTGCGCACACACACCTGCTCCCTGCATCCCTCGGAATGCCCGGGTGATGGGCTCCACCCCACAGTCTCTCCCTGACCTTCCACCTCCGCATGGCACCCCGCATTTCCCTGGAAAGTGGGAGGCCCATTACAATTTCAAATCCAATGTCTCGCTGACGACCGGGAGTTGAAATGCGAAAAGGCTTTAATGCCTGCGGAATTTAATGGTTGACATCTGGGGCTCCTCGGGCCCCCGAGGGCGGGTTCCCGTGTCTGTTCCAAGAGGGGTTTGCACTAAGCGGCTGGTTTAATCGTGGTTTCAGGGCTGCCAAGAAGTCTCTCTCCGCTGGGGGTGGAAGAGCTGTCAGCTTCAGGGAGGAGGGCTGCTGTGGTCTCCGTGGGGTGGGGCTGTCCCCAGGAGGAACAGGGAAATTCCAAAATGATTAACGGCTGCCTGGGAGCCCCAGGTCCCTCTTACTAGCACGCACAGCACTGCCCTGGCAAAGCTTCACAGCTGGCATGGAGGGAGGACACGGGCACTTGGGGAAAGGCACTGAATGGACAAGGATCTGTTGAGGATCCCAGGGGGATGGAGATCTGGGCAAGCGCTGGACACCTCAGCAGGGGTAGATGACAGCCAGAGGAAGACAAGGGTGACTGAGACAGTGGTAACCGTGACACACAGCATGGTGGGCAGCAATGTCCCTGCCTGGAATAGATACTGATGGAGATGGGGATGGAGGTAGAGATGGGGCTGCAGATGGGGATGGGTGCTGAGAGCCACGGCTGAGTCTGTATGGCCCCTGGCGTTTTGCCAACAGTATTGATTGACAGGCGAGGCATTACTATCCGCCTCTGCCGCAACTTTTGAGTTCTCGCACTATTTTGGAGTTCTCGCACTATTTTGGAGTTCTCGTGGGGATTTCCGGGGATTCCCCGAGAGTTCCCATTGGTTGGGGAAGTGCAGGAGGAGGGATTTCCGGGAGAGATATTTCCGGCTGGGGGTTCCTGGACAAGCCTCGTGGCGCGTTCGGGAGGATTCCCCGGGAGCTGTGTGAAGTGTTTTCCTGCAGTTTAAAAATAAAGTTTGTTCCTGCTTCAGTGGCTCGTGATTTGTGCCCAGCCAGACTGCGGCAGATGGGGATGGAGATGGAGGTGGAGGTGGAGGTGGAGCTGGGGATGGAGGTGGAGGTGGAGATGGAGATGGAGATGGAGATGGAGAAGGAGATGGAGATGGAGATGGAGGTGGAGGTGGAGGTGGAGGTGGAGATGGAGGTGGAGAAGGAGATGGGGCTGGAGATGGAGGTGGAGGTGGAGGTGGACATGGAGGTGGAGGTGGAGGTGGAGGTGGAGGTGTAGATGGAGATGGAGGTGTAGATGGAGATGGAGGTGGAGGTGGAGGTGGAGGTGTAGATGGAGATGGAGGTGGAGGTGGAGGTGGAGATGGAGGTGGAGGTGGAGATGGAGATGGGGATGGAGGTAGAGGTGGAGGTGGGGATGGAGGTGGACATGGAGGTGGAGGTGGAGGTGGAGGTGGAGGTGTAGATGGAGATGGAGGTGTAGATGGAGATGGAGGTGGAGGTGGAGGTGGAGGTGTAGATGGAGGTGGAGGTGGACATGGAGGTGGAGGTGGAGGTGGAGGTGGAGGTGTAGATGGAGATGGAGGTGGAGGTGGAGATGGAGGTGGAGGTGGAGATGGAGATGGGGATGGAGGTAGAGGTGGAGGTGGGGATGGAGGTGGAGGTGGAGGTGGAGGTGGAGGTGTAGATGGAGATGGAGGTGGAGGTGGAGGTGGAGATGGAGGTGGAGGTGGAGATGGAGATGGAGATGGAGGTAGAGGTGGAGGTGGGGATGGAGGTGGAGGTGGAGGTGGAGGTGGAGATGGAGATGGAGAAGGAGATGGAGGTGGAGGTGGAGATGGAGATGGAGATGGGGCTGGAGATGGAGATGGAGGTAGAGGTGGAGGTGGAGGTGGAGATGGAGGTGGAGGTGGAGGTGGAGGTGGAGATGGAGATGGAGGTGGAGGTGGAGGTGGAGGTGGAGATGGAGAAGGAGATGGAGGTGGAGGTGGAGATGGAGAAGGAGATGGAGGTGGAGGTGGAGGTGGAGATGGAGGTGGAGATGGAGATGGAGGTGGAGATGGAGATGGAGGTGGAGGTGGAGATGGAGAAGGAGGTGGAGGTGGAGATGGAGAAGGAGATGGAGGTGGAGGTGGAGGTGGAGATGGAGGTGGAGGTGGAGATGGAGATGGAGGTGGAGATGGAGATGGAGGTGGAGGTGGAGATGGAGATGGAGGTGGAGATGGAGATGGAGGTGGAGGTGGAGATGGAGATGGAGGTGGAGGTAGAGATGGGGCTGGAGATGGAGATGGAGATGGAGGTGGAGGTGGAGATGGAGATGGAGGTGGAGGTGGAGATGGAGGTGGAGATGGAGAAGGAGATGGAGGTGGAGGTGGAGGTGGAGATGGAGGTGGAGATGGAGATGGAGGTGGAGGTGGAGATGGAGAAGGAGATGGAGGTGGAGGTGGAGGTGGAGATGGAGGTGGAGATGGAGATGGAGATGGAGGTGGAGGTGGAGATGGAGAAGGAGATGGAGGTGGAGGTGGGGATGGAGGTGGAGATGGAGATGGAGGTGGAGGTGGAGATGGAGATGGAGGTGGAGGTGGAGGTGGAGGTGGAGATGGAGATGGAGGTGGAGGTGGAGATGGAGATGGAGGTGGAGGTGGAGATGGAGGTGGAGGTGGAGATGGAGATGGAGGTGGAGGTAGAGATGGGGCTGGAGATGGAGATGGAGATGGAGGTGGAGGTGGAGATGGAGAAGGAGATGGAGGTGGAGGTGGGGATGGAGGTGGAGATGGAGATGGAGGTGGAGATGGAGATGGAGGTGGAGGTGGAGGTGGAGGTGGAGATGGAGATGGAGGTGGAGGTGGAGATGGAGATGGAGGTGGAGGTGGGGATGGAGGTGGAGATGGAGATGGAGATGGAGATGGAGGTGGAGATGGAGGTGGAGATGGAGATGGGGATGGAGATGGGGGTTTAGATTCCAATTGTGTTCGAGATGCTGCTTCCTGTTGTGCGTGAATTTGATGTCCACCCTGTGACTTCCAATATGATTCTTTTGACTTCCATGTTTGGAGGTATAATTGCTCACTTCATTCCAGGAAGACCCTAGAAGTCTGCAAGTTTGCCACTGGATACGTCCCTAGAAACCTGGTCACCAACGTGGACACCATTGGTCTCAGAAGCAAAGACATCCTAGAAGAGTCATCGAGAAGGAGAGCGCAGGCTCTTCATGTGATCACGGTTATTTCTTCAAGAAATCCCTTCATGGGTAAGGACCCGAATTCTGCAAAACCTGCCCTTGTGCCATTCTCGATGCAGAATTCACCTGAAACCACTCCCAGTCGATTCTGATGACATTTGCAGGGCGGCTCCTCATGTCTTTTACATAATTTTTGTGTCTGATCCACTTCATGGGTTTGCTTGGAGTCCCTCATCATCCCACGCAGCCCGAGCCCAGCGCGTTTCAATATAATCTCGGCATTTTTAGCCTTAGAAACCTTAAAGGTTCTGAATCCCGGAGGGTTCCTACTGCAGACTGCGAATCCCCGATCCAAAATGTCGGGGACCAGGTGCGTTTCAGATTGAGGAGCTGCAGGTTTGTTCGGTTCAGATTTTGGAATCTGTGCATGCACATGGCTCAGCACAGAGCGTCCACCTCTTGACGACGATGGGCAGCCCTCCTGACCCCCCAGGGCAGGCTGCTTCCAGGGGACCCAGCAACCCCGACCTCCAGTTCTCTGCAGGGAGACCTACAAGTGGGAAGTGCCCGCATTTCCTTGAGGGACTCCAGACGGACTCCAAGGGAGGACACTCAGGATGACCGTTTCAACAGCACCACGGACCAGGAAAGCACTGGGTCACCCTCAACCCAAACAGAGCCACGCTGCGTCCCCCTCGTCCCCCTCCAGGGTGAACACATGTGGGCACAGCCCTTCCTCTGCCCCTGCAATTTCAGGGCGAGTAATTTCCAAGCCCGCAATTATGAGTCCCTGAAATGCAACAGCTTCCCCGAAGCGCCGTGAGATTCCCGCAGCGTGAGCGTAATTGCAGCCAGACCCTCACCTCGGTGTGGCCTGTGTCCCAGCCGTAACCCGGCGCCCTGCTGCAGGCTCCCACATATGGGACAATTTTCGGAGCTGATTGCTGCAAACTGATTAGGGGAAGTTATGTGCTGGGTTTTTTTTTTTTTTTTTTTAATGGGACGGACCTTCCAACAGCTGTGTGGACGGACGTTCCTGGAGAAGAAGCCTCTCGGGCGGCTCTGAAGCAAGAGCGTCCCTTTCTTAGTTAGATATATGGTCTGCAGTACCTCTTAAAAACAAAAACAAAAACAAAAACAAAAGAAATCAGGGCGTGGTGCTGCACGCCTGTGATCCTATCTGGAGGCTGAGGCAGGAGGATCCAGAGTTCAAAGCCAGCTTCAGCAAAGCGAGGCCCAAATCAACTCAGTGAGACCCTGTCTCCACACGCAGCATATCCCAATGTCCTGGGGCCAGGGCCACCCTGGGGACCTCACTGGACCTCCATCACGTCTGCAAAGACCCTTCTCCAAACACAGCACATCCCAAGGTCCTGGGGTTGCACACTTTAACACATGAATTTGGGGGCTCGATCCATCCCACCTGCAGGAGACAAATACGGTTCTGAGTGTCCTAAACCTTTCCTTTGCCGATGCTGGTGCCCCTGCAGGGGAACCTGTCAATCACTCAGCAAAGATGCCCCCTTCTGTTGGGAGAGCCTCTCGGCCTCAGAACGGAACCCATCTGCTAAAAATAATAATAAAATAAAATTGCAAACGGCATCTCTGTGAGCCTTGATCCTCCGTGTCTCGCTGGGGACTGAGTCCGGGACTTGGGCGGGTCCAAGTCTTTCTCCATAGGGAGAAATGGAGGCAGCTTTGGAGACTCTACGATCCTGCACCCAAAGAAGACCCAGGCTAGACCCTCCACCCAGCCCCCACCTGGGCAGACCCAGGCTAGACCCTCCACCCTGCCCCCACCTGGGCAGACCCAGGCTGGACCAGCCGTCCAGCCCAGCCCCTCAGCTGACCATCCTGCCCGTCCATTCCCAGCCCGTCCACCCCACAGCAGAAGCGTCCACCGACCCTCTGGTCAGGTCACATCCTCAGGTCTTGCTGTTGCAGGCCCAGGCTGCAGGGTCTTTTCCTGTTTAGCAACATGTCATTGGTGGTGGACAAGCCCCAGGTGACCACAGGGATGTGGAGTTGGCCACAGTGAGTCTCTTGAGCCGGGGATGCAGCACTTGTTGGCTCTCTGCCTCCCCATATGTCCTCTAACTGTGCCCCTGATGACTGGGGTCCCCTGTCCTGTGCCTTGGGATGCGTTGGGGACAAGTCTCCTGAGTTCTGAAGGCACCGTGAAGCCTGCCGTTTGTTTGCAGCTGGGCGCTGTCCCTGCCCCTCTCCAAGGAGGGTGCGTTCATCTCTGTCATAAACGGCCTCATGCGTGTCCACGGTGCCAGGCTCCACGGCCCGTGGCCAGTTGAACAAGCGCTGCCAGGGGCCTCTCCCTGGCGCATGCGCTCCTCGGCCTGGGGGCCGTCCCTCCGCTGCGTGGCAGGTGCCTGCAGGAGGCTGGTGTCCGTAAATTGGCCCTGTAATGGCCCCTCCAGGGCTGTCCATTATGGAGGTGTGGCAGTGATGGCCCCCAGCTGGGACGAGCGACTTCCCAGGCCTTTCAAGTGCGCTCCCGAACGTCGCCATCCGAGGGGGACTTTCACGTCTGCAGCGGGGACGTGCGTGAGGCCCCTAGTGTCCAGGGCCCGGGGCGGGGTCAGCGTGCCCAGAGCGCGCGGTGCCACCGCCCAGGCGCCTTCTATCTGAGGCGGCCTCGCCCCCGCCCTCAAGTCAGCCTCTGTCCGAAAATAAACCTTGGAATCCTGCTGTCCAGGGCTGGGTCTGTTCCCAATTTCTTGTCCAAACAGTGAAAATTCTACAAGTGGCTCTCGGCGTGACCCCTGTTGACCTCGGGCGGAGGGAAGTGGCCTGTGGAGCTGGGGCCTCTCCCAGTGTTTGATCTCCAAGCGGAGGCCGCCGGCTGTCCAGCCCCGCAGTCACCCGCCCTGGCCACCGCCCTGCGCGCGCACACCACCGTCCAGAGCCTTCGATGTGGCCTAAGAAATCACCCTTCGGAGACTCCCCGAGTGTTTCGATGGCTCATCGGCTGCTGTTGGGTGTGGCCATCACCGATGCCCCATGGAAAAGGGAGACGAAACAATCGGACGCGGTCAGGGCCATGCGCAGGGTTTAGCAGAGAGTGATTGACAGGCGGCAGGTCCGCAGTGGGGACGAATCAGAGGGCTCGCAGACACAGACGAGGGGCGGACACGACATGTCCCTGATGAGGTCGTCGATCATGGGCACAGCAGGGACAGATAGATGACAGACAGACGTGGACGTTGCATATTGATTGATTGATTGATTGATTGATTGATTGATTGAGGGTCCCGGTGGTCAGGGTGGCCCTCGTGCTAGGTGAAGCTCAGGTCCTAGGACCCCAAGAGCAGTGAGTCTCTGGCTTCTGAAGACGTGTGCAAAAAGAGCAGGATTCCCGGAGGAGTATTTGGGGGGGGAAGCCTCAGCCTCATTCCCTAGCGGTCATTTCCCGCCCCGCGAGTGACCTGGGACCTACAAACTTCATTGCAACCCACCTGGGTTATTGGCGTCATTGATCAGACGGTCCTGGGGGGCGGGGGGCTCCATCCCCCCTGCAGCCCCCCCCCCCCCCCCCCCGGGGACCGGGAAAGTCATACAGAGCTCAAGTCGCGGGACAGACGGGGCTGCAGCTGAGACCAGTGGACAGTCCCTCCTGGCCGTGATAAATGGAAGCAAATTGAACGAAATTGCTTCAATTGAAGGCAGAGCAGGCCCGGCGTGACCTTGTGTCGCACAGATCCCCCGGGCTCTGGGGGGGGGGGGAGCCCGGGCGCGTGACGTCACCTGGACAATTTGTACATATTTATACAATTTGTCACGATCCCGTCGGGACCATGGGGGGGAGGCCGCGGGGATTGTCCCTGACCGCCCCGGGAGCTGGGCGCTGCGGGGATCTCATGCACCACGCTGTTCCGTGTGGCTCTGTGCACGCGGGTGTGAGCGCGCGCCCGTCCATGGGGAGGGGCTCACAGTGCACCTGTGCCCGTGGGGGCTGGGGGCCTGGTGGTCAAAACGTGCAAACCCTCAATCCGAAAAGACAGGTTATGATTTCAGGGAGAAACTGTGTGGCTGCAGGAGGCTGAGGCTGGAGGATGGCAAGTGGGAGGCCAGCCTCCGCAACCTAGCAAGGTCACTAAAGGAACTGAGTGAGACCCTGTCTCTAAATCAAATATAAAAAAAGGGCTGGGGACAGGGCTCCGGGGTTAATCACCCCTGGACTCAATCCTCCGGACCAAAAAAAATATAAAGCAACAGGTTTGGGAACTCAGAGAGATGGAACTGTGACCGTCGTGAGCCACTCTGCAGAGACTCCTACCTGTGCCCAGGTGTGCCGTGTCCCCGGGGACCCCCTCAGCCTCTGTCGCTTGTGACCTCCACAGCACCTTTTCCCCCCACCTGCAGACGACGTCTTTGGGGATCACCCGGGACCAGGTTTGAGCCTCTTGGTGAACAAAAGCAATTTCCTAAAACCCAAATTGTGCATTGGAAGGTGAGAAGGCCGATGTCCAGGGGGTGGGTGGGTGGCCTCTGCTCTGCAGCCTGGGGACCCGGCAGGTGCCATCTGGGGCCACCCAGGCTGAGAAACAGGGCTGCCAGATAGAAGCACGGGGTTCCGCCTTGGAGCTGAATTTCAGGTCGTTTGCTGGGCCCCACGCGGCGACGTCTCTGCGGACGTCAGGGTCACCGGGGTGTCCGGTCTTTCCTGGGGGGCTCACAGCACAGACTGTGACTCTTCTTCTCGGCAAACTACTTCCTGCTACTTTTGCAACTAAGTTCCCATCTGCAGCCGAGAAACGTGATACAAAGTCTCCATTCGCTGCCCAAGATCTCGGGGCCTCCCCACCAGGGCTGAGACAGTGCAGCCCTATGAACCCGGTTCCTGGGGTGTAGACGGGGTCTCTTGGACCTGGTGCCGATGGTACAAATTGGGCTGCTCGGCCTCGGGGGCTCGGGGACCCCGGGGGGTCTGGCCACTGAGCGCAGAGCTCAGGATCGATTTGCTAACTGTCCTCCGCACCAACCAGCCTCGACAGAATCCAAGTCTTTGCTGGTGGAGGCCCCGGGGGCGGGGTGGCGGGCCGCCAGAGCCAGGGGCCCCAGGACTGCTGTTCCAATTAGATCCCGGGATGACCTCATGCGGAGGGTATGGCCCGAATATTAAAAATTCCTGGAGCAGATGAAAGGAGTCTGGCCCGAGAGGCTGGGAGCCTCGCGCCAACGTGTGTTTCGTGTTATTTCAACACCCCCGGCCCCGGGGCCCAGGCGCTGGTAGGAGAGGAAATTGCCGGGTCCCCCCCCCCCCCCCCCCCCGTCCCCGCCGCCGCAGGTTTTAATGATTGGCGGACAGATTTACGGCACATGGAAGGGACAATTAGAGAGGGCCCCGCGCCGACTACAAAGCGGAGGAATAAATTCCCGTAATGAGACGCGGGGGAAGCACGAGGCACCGAGGATCTATGCGCCCCCTCCGTCCGGGGCGGGGGACGGGGAAATGTCAAGGAGCCGCGGCCCCCTCCCCCCCACCCCCACCCCCACCCCCTAGTGGCCCTGCGTCCCAGATGGTGCCCAGATTTCAGACGCGGCTGAGCTGCGCGCACGGGGGGCTCTCTGCGTCCTGCTTCTGCCTGGAAATGTCCCTGAGACCCCCAGGTATTTGTGGGCGGTGGGCTGAGACCCCGTGGAGGCTCCGCAGGACCTTCAGCACAGGGAGGAATTGGGGGGACAACTCAGTCTGACACAAGTGAGCAAGTAATGTCACAGGGCCCTTCCTTTTCCTGGCCAGCTAATATTCCACTATATAGACACGGCCAAGGTTGACGAGATTCTTGCTCCATGCACATCCCCACCAACTGTTGCGCCCACCCCTTCCCAGTTTAAAGTGTCACTTATGATCAAATGGACCCTTTGAACATGAAGAGCGGCCCGTTTAAAGCACTCTGCGTCATTCACCTTTCTCTGCTTTTAAAAATATTTCCTTTGGGTGGGTCTGGGGTTTGTTGTTGGTTCTGGGGAGTCCTGACCCCTCAGAGTTTCAGGGAGCCCAGAGACTTACAGGGTGGAGCAGCCCACGCCTGTAACCCCAGTGAGTCAGGAGGCTGAGGCAGGAGGACCGTGAGCTGGAGGCCAGCCTCAGCAATTTACAGAGGTCCCCCTGCCAAGCCACTTAGGGAGGCCCTGTCTCAAAATTTTTAAAAAAATACAAAGGGCTGAGGACGGGGATTGCAGGTCTCTGTGCGTTTCCAACATTTAATCCAATCCCGGGTCTGCGCAGCTCCCACGGCCTCCGGCCCGGGAGAAGTTAAGGCCAAGATTTCCACCCATTTCCGGGCGCATTAGCATAAAACCCGGCGAGGCCTTCGCGCGTCGGGGTCGGTGACCACGTGACCCTCGTGCGCACCCAGGACTTAATTAAACTAACGAGACATCAGTGGGATTCCAGGTCCTCTCGCCATTGTGTTGGCAATGAATTATTGAAGCCTCCTTCCCTGGCCTCCGCTGCCCGGGCCTGATCCTTGTTATTTGTAAGCGCGTCCAATGGCGCAGGAGCCGGTTTCGGAAGCCAGAGGTGCTCGTGAATAAGGGGCTGTGTTTTGCCACCAAGGTGACGCGTCTGCTGAGCTCCCTGAGCTGTCTGTCCCCAAAGAGGGAGGACCCCGGAGGCTGAGGCCTGGTGCACCCTGCACTCACCCCGGGCTCCAGGATGTGGCTGTGCCCTGGCGGCTCCTGGAGAGGTGGGTTCGCAGGAAATCTGCGTCCTGCGCTGGGCTGGCGCGGTCGTGCGCACCCCTGTACCCCCAGCTGCTCAGGAGACTGGGGCAGGAGGATCACGGGTTGGAGGCCGGCCTCAGCAAATTAGCAAAGCCCGAAGCCATTGAGCGAGACCCTGTCTGCAAATATTTTTGCATTTGTGACTGTGGGGCCACCTGGCCGAGCCCCAAACCTGGTCCAAGGCACAGGATTAATCACAGACCCCCCCCCCCAAAATGTGGTTCATCTAAGTGGCAGCCTCGTGCGCAATTGGCCCAGCTGTGATGGCCCCCGAGAGCCTCCCCATTAACGCGCAGGGCCTTCAGGGGTGTCCCCAGGGTGGGTAGGGATTTCAGCCACGTCCACCCGGCTGTCTGCGCCCCGGAGCCCCCGGGGACCCCTAAGAGCAGAGTGTTGACATGTGCGTCTCGGGGCGCCCCCCGGCGCTGAAAGGCCGGCTCCGCGCCCAGGGCCTCCCGGGGAGGAGCGCTGCGCTTTCAACACGGGCCTCCCGTGAAGAGGGTCAGCAGGCGCCGGACAGCGGCCCCGTGTGCGGAATCCAGCTTCAGGGACCAACCGGGCGAGGGGTCCCCCCCACAGGCTGAGCTCCCCGCCGGGCCCTCTGCACGTCTCTGAGCTGCTGAGAACCCAGGCGGGCAGCTTGGTCCCCCTGGGTACAGCTGGCGCATGACCTCTCCACGGGGACACCCAACGCCCACGCAGGACAATTGGGAAAAAAAAAAAGGTTTTTTTGCATCAAATGACACGGTCGAATTTTTATTTATTTTTTTTAGCCTCCAGGCTGAGGAAAAACACTTGCCAACGACTTCTCTGATGGACGTCCACTCCAGGAAGGTGACCAAGAACACTTAGAGGTCACCGGCAAGGAGACAGAGGACCCCACAGGGGTTCCACGTCCTGGGCAGCAGGTCTGGACCTAGGTCCTCAGCTGGCTGTGGACAGAATCCCCGTGGGAAGGGACCAGGGACAGAATGGGCCTTCCTCCAGAGTGTCCGGCATCTAGGAAAGCACTCCATGGCGTCAAGGGGAAGCTCGGTTAGCAGGCACTTGGCTTTGCTGCAAATGGAGTATCCATCGTAAAACTTAGTACATACTAAGTGCTTAGTGCAGAGTACTACCTGGTGTTAAGTACTAACTACTTAGTTCTAACTGCTACCTAAGTACCAACTACTTGATGCTGTGTACTACCTGGTGCTAAGTACTAACTACTTAGTGCTAAGTGCTACCTAGTGCCAAGTACTAACTACTTAGTGCTAAGTGATACCTAGTGCCAAGTACTAACTGCTGAGTGCTACTGAGTGCCAAGTACTAACTGTTTAGTTCTAAGTGCTACCGAGTGCTAACTTCTCAGTACTTGGCGCTAAAGTACTTTGGTATTGCTTTGCTCTTAAGAATAAAGATCAACATGGGTATTTGCCTTGATCCTGCTCGGGATCAGGTCACAGTTCATAAAAACCAAGTTCTCTATTCGTAATCGCTTTTTCCTTCCTCGTTAGTTTGGTAGGAATAATAAAGGTTCACGTGAGCAGTGAATCCGGACTTTTGTCTTAAGTCAGGTCGAATACAACGCTGCGTCCGTGACCCGTTTTGGTGCTGACTGAGTGTCGGCTCAGTATCCATCACCAAGTTTAGCATCAGCGTGTACTTGGACATGACTTTAGCACTTTGAGCCAGGTGCCCTTAACCACGGAGCCACGTCCGCAGCCCTTTTTAATTTTTTTTTTTTTATTTTAAGACAGAGTCTTGCTAAGTTGCTTAGGGCCTTGCTGAGTTGCTGAGGCTGGCCTCCAACTTGCGATCCTTCTGCCTCAGCCTCCGGAGCTGAAGGGATTCCGGGTGTGTGCGCCACCCCGGCCAGCGCGGATATTGTTTTAGTATTAATTCCGTATTAATAAGAAAGTCAGGGTTAAAAATAGTTTGGAATGGTTGTAATGTGAGTCCAGCACTGATTAAAAAAGAATATCTCAGCATCAGTACTTGGTTGTGCATTAATAATGAAACTCAGCACCGGTAATTAGTTCGACGTTGGTTCAGTACAAGTACTTAGCATCCGTTTTGCATTGATAATAAATTGGTAATTAGTTTGGTATCGGTTTAATATCAGCATCGCGTCTCGTATCGGCTCAGGGTTCATGGAACAAGCCGAGGTAATTAGTGTGGTATTAGCTCATTTCAGTGAAGGACGAACAATAAAGAGTGATTCGCTTGGTGATTCGCTTGGTGGTAGCTGGGTATTAGTGTTCTGATTAGACTCCGTTTTGTATTAATATTAGAACTAGCTTCGCCCAAAAGACCCAACAAGAACGACTTAGAGGAGGAAGAGTCTCTCGGGGGCTCACGGTGTCCGAGGTCCAGTCCCTGGTGGCCGACTGCATGGCTCTGGCCCAAGGGGAGCAGAACAAGATGGCGGCAGGGCCTGGAGGAGGAGAGCAGCTCAGGACAGGGCACCAGGGAGCAGAGAGAGCTCTGCTCACCAGGGACAGGACAGAGACCCCAAAGGCACAGCCCAGGGACCCCCTCCTCCAGCCACACCCCACTTGCTGCAGTCCCCACCCAGTGAGTCCATCCAAGTGGATTAATCCACTTATTGGTCTACACCTCTCACAACCCAATCATTTCACTCTGAATTTTCTTGCACAACTGAGTTTTGGGGGACACCTGCTGTCTAAGCCATCACCACCACTCTCTGGACCAGCTGACCCCACTGCCTAAGGTAAGGGCCACACAGGATTTGGGAGGATGGACTCCCCCGAGGGGCCGTCTCATTGCTCCTTTTGCTGCTTTAGAGGTGAGTTCCTTCTGGGTGGTCCTTATTTTCCATTCCCAGTCTCTCGTTCCAATGAGACGCCCGAGGATCCAACACAGTCTCACTTAGCACGACGTTCTCCAGTCCCATCCATTTTTTTTTCCTGCAAATGCCACAATTTCATCCTTCTTTAGGGCTGAGTAATATTCCACTGTGAATATATATACACCACATTTTTTTTCTGTCCATCCATCCATTGTTGGACACCCCTGATGGCTTCACAGAAAATTATGTGCCTACATGTGCTTAAGGACGAGGGTGTCCTCTATCTCTGCAGCTTCCTGTCCACCTACGTATCCATCCGTCCACCCGTCCCCTGTCTGTCTGTCGATCCCGCCAGCTGCCCAGGTCCACATTCCTTTCCATGTGCTGGTGACCACGTGCCATCGACCCTTGGCAGAGACTCCCGCGGGGCGTCTCCAGTCCCCTGCTCTTTGGAGCTGCTGGCCCTGACACCTTTCCGGCCAGCGGTGACATCGATTCTGACATTGTCCCACCCTGAAGTCCCATTCGAGGGTCTGAAGACGAAGCATCGGAATCGGCACCGAGGGCTGGGGGATGTCCCCGTGACGGCTGACAAAGGGTGGGTGCCCTTAATTAGAGACAGCAGCAGCAGAAGAAGAGACTGGGGTCAGAGTGTCCGCGACCAGCGACCTCACTTCCTCCTCAGGGCTCCACTTCCTCCCTGAGCATCCAGCTGGGGGCCTGAGGGAGACCCTCCCAACCCACCCAATAACCGTGTTGCGTCTTTTCCCTGTGGACACCGAATCCTGCCCACTGGCTCTTGCATGAATCGCCAAATCCCCCCGAGATGGACACTGACCGATGGTTCTGACTCTCTGCGGCCAACCGGCCCAACCAACCCTGCAGACTCTCCGATTTGTAGCACAAACCCCAGTCACCTGTGTCCCCGGCCAGGGGAGCCATTGCCCCGGGGAAGGGCGGTGGCTTCTCGGAGTGTCTCCCCCGCCCCGCCCGGGTGGCTGGCTCCTCAGCGGGGACAATCTTTTCTCGCTGTCGTTCGTCCCCCGAGCAGATAGATTTTCAGAAATATGTAAAGCGCAGCAGCCGGGGGGGACACGGAGGAGCACTTACGGGGCGGCCGTTAATCAATGCACTTAGGATGGGCTCTTACGGCGGAGAGATGGCGCCTAATAAAAGGCTGTTGGTGCTGATTAAAGCGCGTGATCCACCGAGGCACTTAATCAGCCCTTCCCAGAGCCCGAGCCCGGGGGGAGCCTGCCACCAACGCGACTCGTCACGGCAGCCCTTGTGACAAGCCATAAGAGGCACAGCAGAAAATATGCCCGATGCAGCGTCGTCACGTTGTAATCAGAAGGTGTCTACTTTATACACGAGACTGAGTCGCGGAAGATAAGGCCAGGTGGAGGCATTGGGCTGGGGACGCGGGCTGGGGTCTGGGTGCCCAGGGACGGTTTGGCTTTTCTGGGAGAAGGAGGATGAGGATCATGTGGGCCTCCCTGGACGGTGGAGGCTGGACCAGGGTCCAGGGCTCCGGGGGCTCCTCCTGCCTGTCCAGCTCCTGGGCTCCAGGTGGCCCTGGGCGGGTGGCCCCTCACTGCCGTCTCTGCCTCTGTCTCCACGTGGCTCCTCCTCTGTGCCTGTGTCCCCTCCTCTGTCTCTTGGGAGGACACGGCCATTGCATGAGGGCCCCCTGACCCAGGAGGAGCCCATCTCAGGGCCCTTCACTAGTGACCTCTGCAGAGGCGGAGACGTTTCCTAAGAATCGTGCATTGAAGGCCGAGCCTCCCATGTGGAGTCGAGGCTTTGCGGAGGCAGCTCGAGTTCTGGAGACCACAAGGTTTCGGGGCCAGAGAACACAAACAGAGGAGTCTCCCTATTTGCACTTGGACGCTGCGTAAGGAGACCCCTGATCCACCCATGCCTGCACCCTGCTCGTGCAATCCACAGCGCTGGGTCTCCCGGACTCAGTTGCGCAGTCGGCAACGTGGCGTGGCGCCCGGGGGTCTGCCGGCGGTGGGCACGTGCTGCACATCTGCAAAGCCGAGCTGCCCAGGGTCCTTTCTCCCACTCGGCCCCGAGGGAGCCGCTAGCAGTCTCCAGGGGTGGCGCCGGGCGTCGTAAACGGGGTCCCCGCAGCAGCTGGGTCCCCGGAGCGCGCCTGACGCAGACCGCGGGCGCCGGGACTTTATGACCCTCCTCCTGCGCGCAGAAGGAGCGTCCTCAACGGATTCTGGGGGCCTGGTTGCAAGATCCTCATCCGCAGGGAACATCTGCGCACGGTGAGTGCAGCTTCGCGACGGTCCGTGGCTGCGGCCTCGAAATCGCGTTTTTTTGCCTCTTAGTTTTGGTGAGATTCACGATGCAAAAAAAAAAAAAAATTCCCAGTCTCTTCGTGGTGAGGGGCCATTGGAGCCGTCTTTATCGCAGGCCAGGGACCTGGGGACACGTGTGAGGTCCACGGTTCCTGGCGGGCAGGGCTCTGGCTGGCCGCAGCAAGTTGCTCAGGGCCTCCACCTGGCCATCCTCCGGCCTCAGCCTCCCAAGCTGCTGGGATGACAGGCACGCGTCCCCGAGCCCGGCAAGTTTTAGGTTTTTAAGGACGAATATAAAGGGAACATTCATTTGCAATCGAATACGGAAAGTCGGAGCTAGAATATGTCCAAGAAGAGACGGGAACGGTCCCCCCATGGCCCAGGCTCTGATGAAAATCGCTTTTTAAGATTCCTCCACCAAGACTCTTGATTGCCCCTCAGATGACACTTGGTGACTTCTATCTATATATAAAAGATCTTTGTGGAATGACAACTTGGATTCCTCCTCCGAGAGAGGAAACAGAAATCGTCACTCGTGGATTGGGTGAGGTTAGAGGGCACAGAGGCTGGGGAGGCTGAGGCAGGAGGACGGGTTCCTGCGTTTCTCGGTTTGGTCTCAGGCTGCGATTTCACCCCCCAGAGCTTCAGGGCCCCAGTTACGCTCTTGGTGGCCGCGGTGGAGTTTCCCGGGTGGCTTGGTGGACGGCGTGAGCTCCCGCTGGGTTTGCTAAGGGAATTTGAACCGCCGCCTCCGCCCGGAGTCCAGGGTTCGCAAACGTGGGAATGGTCAGAGGCCGGCACCCCGGAGGGCAGGGGGCGTGTGTCCACCTGGGTTGGGCGTCTTCCAGGTTTGGGGTGGACACTGTGGGTTCCCCGGGAGCCGCCTGGTTACCTAAGGTGACTGAGTCCTCTGGGGGTCCCTGGGGCGGGGTCTACGTCACAGCCTCCCTTTGTCTCAGGAGAGAGGAGATCTAGTCCGTCTGTCCATCCACCCATCCATCCACTTATCTACCCATCCACTTATCCACCCATCCACCCTCCATCCACTTATGCATCCATCCACTTATCCATGCATCCATCCACTTATCCATCTGTTCAAATATCCATTTATCCATCCATCCACTTATCCATCCATCCACTTATCCATGCATCCATCCACTTATCCATCTGTTCAAATACCCATTTATCCATCCATCCATCCACTTATCCATCCATCTGCTTATCCATCCATCCATCCACCCACCCACCCATCCGTCCATCCATCATCCGTCCATGTCCGTCCAGCCAGTCACCCACCCTCCCAGCTGGCTGTCCATGGTCTGTCCACCCTCCCCTCACTGGGGTGAAGGAACACCAGCCCTGCGGGAGCTGGTCACCCTCTGGGGACAGGTCATCATGGTCGGGAACCACACGTGCAAAGTGAACGAGGTGAAGAGGGTCAGGGCCACGTGGAGAAGCGTCCTCAGATGTCCTGTAAGAGAAGGACGGTCACTGGGTCCCGTGCCAATCGGGTCACCCCAAAGGGAAAAAGCTGAGCAGCCCGTGGTGACGTCGTCCAGGTATTTGGGACCCAGCGTGGACCTTATGCTGTGGATCACCCCGCCGGGCGTGACGTTGGGGACACTGGCTCCTTAATGACGGCAGCCCTGGAGGATTCTCCCAGCCTGATGCCATGCCACCGAGCGGGGCGCCCGGTCCCCCGTCCTTGATCTCCGGGTTTCCGCATCCAGGCGGACGGGACAATTTGGCAGGATTCGGTGGAAACGTCTCCAACGCGGGGCTGATGAGGGGACGGCCCGGGTGACCAAAGGACCTCGGTGAGGAGCTCGCTGCCGCTGGATGGGAAGCTGCGTTGGAGTCTGATGGGAAATTCACACTTTTTTCTTCTCTTTCTGGAAAGACACTGAAATCCCACAACTTGTTCCATCCCCATCCACCCAAAGCCAGACCCGGCCGCCATGTTTGTTTGGCCCAAGGGACTGATGGAAGCCACCCACCCAAGGGAAGGCCACCTCGACCCCACGTGCCCAGGGCCGGGTTCCAAGAAGAGCAAGAGCGGAGGCCCCAGGTTGAGTTCTCGGGAGGTCGGGCAGATCTTGGAGTCGCTGCCCGATTTCTGTTCCGTTCTCCGTCGTTCAGAAATGAAGGGACATGTGGCCACATTGGAAGGAGCAGTGTCCCTCATCTTGCACGTTGGGGTCCTTCTTGAGTCATATAAGTGTTCGTGACCTGAACCAAAGCCCCGTGATACCGTGACAGTGGATCTGGTGACTGATGAAGCTGCTGAGCGACGCGTGGGAGGGTAGCATATACCTGGTGGATACACTGGGCCAAAGGACGACTCATGTCCCTGGCCGGTCCCAGTGGGAACTGCCTGGGACTTTTATCACAGTCCTCGGAAATGGTGCAAAGAGACATTGAGACGCATCCGTGATTTCCTTCTGGAATTTTCCGTCTGATGTCTTGGGACCCCTGTTGGCCTCGGGTCATTGAATGCCCAGTGAGTGAGACCACAGATCCGAGGAGGGTCATGAGTTCCGCTTTGTCTGACGGTTCCTGAGTTGGGAGCCAAGAGGTTTCCGTCCCTGGGTCCTTTCTACTCTTTGCATTTACAACATTCTGGAGCAGACCCACCTGCCTCCGTCCACTCTGTGCTGGTCTCACCGAACCACGTGGACCTGGATAAGCAGATGTCACAGTCGAATTCTGTCCCTTCGATGTTCCTACGTAGAATCCCTGGCCCCAGGACCTTGGGACGTGCCTGTGCGTGGAAATGAGTCTACGAAACCCGGGGGTGGAGTCGGGGACATAGAAGCCTGTCCCCTCCCGTCTCTGGCTCTCGAAGGACCGGTAATAAACGGGGCCAGTTTCCAAGGATCCTTGGTCAGGGACACAGGACCCAGTGCCATCAGGCTCCAGGGACACCTGAGACTATTGCCCTCTGTCCTCCATAAACGAGGCTGCAAATCGGATTCATTCATGACACTCTTTGTCCCACCGTCACCCTCCCCGGCCAGCCTCCCTCCGTGCCACAAAAACAGGTGCAGTCCAAGTGAAGCCTGTGAAAATCTAGTCCCGCCCGCGACACGTCTTCCTGGACCTAGGGGAGGCGGACAGCACGGCGGTCCTCGGGTCCCCAGCGGGATCATGAGTGTGCCACTCCATGGCATCTGCAGCCCGGGTGTCCCCACAGGTGACCTGCCAGTCGGCACCAGGTTAAGTCGGTCTACACTGCATGGCCCATCAGGTTAAGTTGGTCTACACTGCACGGCCAACCTGGCTGACGCAGTCTACACTGCAAGGCCAATCCGTTCAGTCCACTCGAGGCGGGATGGCCAATCACATTCAGCCGGTCCACACTTGGATGGCCGATCCAGATGACTCCGTCTACACTGTGGGACTCAGGCTGTACTACATGAGCAATCAGGTTAACTCAGTCTACACGGCAGGGCCAATCTACTTCACTCAGTCTACACTGGGTACTCAATCCACTTGATTCCATCTCTATGTGGGATCACCAAGCAAACTGCCTGTCTACACTGGGTGCCGAATCAGGTAGACTCGGTCTACAGCGGGCAAACCGTTGGTTGACTCCGTCTACACTCCATGACCAATGAAGTTAAGTTGGTCTACACTGGAATAAGGATCCATCCAAACCAGTTCCCACTGAATGACCAAACAAATCAACTCCGTGGATACTGGGTGAGCAATCAAGTCACCTCAGTCTACACTGCAGGACAGGTCTGGTCAACTCAGGGTCCTTTGGAGGGCCCACGCTCTTCCTCTGAGCCCCTAAACCCACCTGTCCATTAGGTGTGGCGTGCCGGGGTGACTTTGCATATGGCGCCCTGACTTTGAGAAATGCATGGACCCGCGACAGCAGAACGGAGTCTGGTCGTTTCCAGAACACGGCCATGGCACGAGGGCCCCCTGACCCAGGAGGAGCCCATCTGAGGACCCTTCACTGACGATCTCTGCAGAGACCCTGTCCCCACACCAGGTCCTGTTCTAAGGACCCAGGTGGCCCTGAATTTGGGGGACATTACAAAGCACAGAGCGATGGCTATTTTCCGGGAGACCCGTGGTCAGGCGCTGACCTGCAGCAGAACTTTCCGGCAGCCGGGACGTCGCACGCCAAGCCTGTCTGACCCTGGTTCCCTACCTGTCAATCACAGACCCTGCGATTGCCATGAGCCACTGGACGGGTCACCCTCCTCTCTGCGCGGTCACCACGGGGACGTCCTGAAGTCTTTCCTGCCCCATGAAGACGCGGTCACTCTGAAGCTGTGACAGCAGGTGCCGAATGTGATCCCCGGAGTCGCTCCCAGGGCCCACCTGGGTGCAGAGCCTGCGGCCACCTCCATTCTCCTTCCTGTGGGGAAGAGAACCTCGGGGTGTCCCCCGGTGGCTCCTCTTGTGAGGTGGCTTGGGGCCAGCAAGCCTCAGAGGCCACCAACCTGGCACCGAGCCAGCCCTGCGACCGGCCTGGAGCTGGGGGTGCAGCCGAGATGGCGCTGGAGGAACCACCTGCCAATCAAAGCCAGCAGGCGCCCCCACTGCGGCTAAGTAACAGGTCCAGCGCGGCCATAACCTGATTTTATGGGGCTGCCGAGCCGAACCCGTAAATCTCACTGCCTCCCCGGGGCTGCAGCCCTTCCTGCACCTCCCCTTCGCTCCCGGGTCCCCGGAGCACTCACTCGTTCCTGTCAGAACAGGCAAATCCAGAGGCCGAAACGGAATCCGTGGTGGCCAGGGGCGTGGGGACGGGAAAGGGGAGACCCCGCTGGCCTCCAACTTGTGGATCCTCCTGCCTCCGCCTCCCAAGCCCCTGGGGTTTCAGGTGTGCATCCCAACGCCTGCACCGTGGAGCTCCAACAGAAGCTGCAGCGTCTGTGTCTCTGGCCATATTTCGGGGTGCACTGGGCACCTTGAGCAACTGCAACAGGGCACAAAAGAGCACCCCAGCTCTGGGTCCGGAGCCGCTGCAACCTTCTTGCTCCCATGAGGAGAGGGCTGCTGCTTGAGAATGCGCTTGCTGATTTGCATCCTATTTACCCCCTTGACCACCACTTTGGGGGTGCACGGCTCTGGCTTCGGATGCCGACCACGGCAATCCCCCAGTGGGACCCTCAGACGCTTGGCTCCTTTTTCACAACCACCTCTCACAGTCTCGTCTCTTGGTTTCCGTTGGGGATTTTTTTTTTTTTCCACGAAGCCCAGATCCGACGCACACACAGGAAAAAAAATGTCCTCTCCGGCTCGAGTTCAGCGCACAGTGGGCTTTGATCTTGGGGAGCCGGTTGGGGGGGGGGGGACGGGGACTGGGGTGACCCCAGGCCTGGGCTGTGTCCCTCCTGGACGGGGCGGGTTTGGCTAAGTGGCCGTCATGTCTGAGCTGATTGAACCTGAGGCGGGAAATGGACCCGAGGGACCCCGCAAAACGGGGGGCTGTTATGCAAACAGCCTCAGGTTTGTGCCTTGTGCAAATTCGATTGTGTGTGTGTGAGTGTGTGTGAGCCTGGGTGCATGCGACACCCCGAAACCCACGGTGACCTAAGATTCGTCATCCTCACTGAGCAATTAGGAGCAAGGGGAAAGGAATTGAATGTAAATAAGGTCCCTTTAGGCCCCCGGTGAACACTTTTCAGAGACAAGGAGACTCCGGTTACCAGGGAAGATGGACGAAATCCAAAAGGCACGGTCGCTGTGGCTCGCCAGGGTCGGTTGCTCATTCGCTGCACTGCGAGGTTGCTAACTAGCACATACAATTTCCCATCGCGGGAGGGGAATTGGAACCCACCACCCAGGGGCTGGGGAGTCAGCTCAGGGGCGCAGAGGTCGCCCCGCGAGGCCCTGAGCTGGGTCAGCAGAGACCCATGCAGAGGCCCGAGGCTACCGGTGGCCAACGGTGCAGCGCGCATGTCTGCACAGGGGGCCCAGCCACCCAGAGCCGGTGACAGACGACTTCCCAAGGTCCGTGTCCTTAAAATAGCAGGTGTCAGATATTCACGAAGCAGACAAGTAGGACACTGACCAATTGGGGCTTCGAGGCTTCCAGGAACCGGGTGTGGGGTGGTGGCCACGTAGGGTCCCTGCTGGTGTGCATTTCTGAGCTGTGTCACCAGTTTGGGGGGGAAAAAAACCCAAAAATCTAGGTCTGGGGTGTGCGTGACAATGCGCTCCGCACCGGTTGTGGTGGAATCCGTGCGCACCGGGCCTCGAGTGGCCTCTGAGCGCCTCGGGGCTGCGCATGCCCCGGCAGGTCCCCAGCGCCGCGTTTGGTAAAGCGCCTCAGGACCTTGGCGGAGCGGTTGCAGCCCAGCGCTGCTGCGCAGAGGCCGGTGCTATATAACGCAGCCAGGTCCCTGTCACCAGTGGCCCTTGGAAGCCACCGTGAAATGGGAAGGTTCCTGATCAGGTTTAATGGCTCCTTTTCCGGCAGAAAAGAAACCAACCTGAAGTTTCTCCAGGGGGGCAGCGAGGACGCTGTCCGTTTTGCGCTCCCCGCGGGGCGGGGGGAGGACTCTTTAAGACAGAAAGGGACCAAAATGCCCTGTCCACCCGCTGTCCACCCCATGAGGTGACTGTGTGTAACGTCAGGCCCTGGAGGAGCCGGAGGGAGGCAGGGATCCCCCACCCTGTGGCTCGCAGGGAAATCGGCGCGGGCTGCCTCGGGTCTCCGGGCCTGGAGACGCCTGACAGGTTGACATTCTCACTGCTAAGTGGCGGTGACGCGGGGTTGTCAACCAGGGGACCCTGTTATCGGGCCTGGCACGGATCATACCCCAAGCCCTGATGGGAAGTGATGAGCCCCGTTCGCTTCCAGCGGGGAGCAGCCAATTGGGTCTCTGTCGAGAAGAGGAAGGAGCCCACCTGTCCTCCTCCCCCGTCCCCTTGGAAATGGTGGGAATGGAGAGCAAATTGTTGAAACCAGGCGCCCGGTTAATGGGCCCGCGTTTGGAACCGAGGCAGGCGGAGGGGGAAAGGGAAGGGTCCTAATGGGCCACCGCGATGGCTTTCAGATGTCGCTTTCTGGGTTGCAGGGCCGTGCGCAAAGATGGTGCGCGCGTGTCCGGTCCGGGCGCGTGCGCCCCCGCTGCAGAGCGCGCGGCTCCTAATGAGCGTCTTTTGCACACGGCGGGCGCGGGGCTGACCCGGCCTGGTCCTCCTCCTCCGCGCGGTGGAGGGAGGCCGTGGGGGTCTGAAGGCCATCTCGGGCCCCGGGCAGAAATGGGATCTGGCGCCTTCCAGCTGGATCCCCCATGGCACCCCAGCCCCCTTACACCCCCTGTTTTTTTTAATGGGCTCAAACGGGCTGTTTCATACCTGGACACTGGGGGCTCCGGCAGGAGGCAGGAAATTGGTGCCGGGGACGCTGGACGGTCCCCAGCCCCGGAGCAGGCTGGCCTCGATGACAGCCCCGACAGGGGGCGTGTGGGCAGCTGGCCACGTGGCCCTGCACCAGAGAGGGACCTGGGGACACGGTGGAGGAAGGAATTAACGGAGGGTTAAGCGGGCTCAGGGCCGGCCTGTCGCCCGTGTCCCCGCAGACGCCCCATCAATCAAGGTGGACGGAGCCCGCTCCTGGGGAGGGGGGGACACCGAGAGAGGAGGGGCTGGGAGGCCTGGTCAGCGGGTTCAGGCCCCAGGGAGGGTCTCATGAGGGTGCCCAGAGGAGAACGCAGGCCCTGTGGTGGGGACACTGGCAGGGCAGGGCCAGGGGACAGTGCTGACCTGTGGCTGAAGGGGGGACTCCAACACACAGAAGGGACCAGGCGCCCGGTTAGAATGCAAAGGTGAGAACCGGAGAAATGCCCCCAGCCAAGGAAGGGCCCTGAGCAGACAGGATGTGCCCCGGCAATGTCCACCTGGGCACCTTGGAGCCTGCAAGACCGATGTCCACTGTCCAAGTGTCCTCCTGGGCACCCTGAGGCCTGCAGGAGAGCTGTCCACTGTGTCCATGTCCACCTGGAACCTCCAGGTCTAAGGGCAGGTGCCTGTGTCCCCAGTGTCCGTCCCCCTGGCCAGCCCTGGCCTGCTGTGACGTCCCGCAGTCCCCAGCGAGTGTCCCTTGCCCCGGGGGCAGGGCTGCCCGTCTGTCCATCTCCCCTGCCCGGCCGACCTGGGCCTCTGCCGGCGGAAACACCTGCGAGGGCCGGTGCCCGGGGCCAGCTGCAGCCATCGAGCCTGGCCACTGGGGTCAGCGGGCGGCAGGTGTGCTGGGGCCCGGCCTGGCGTCGGGGGCTGGGGCGGAGGTCAGGCGGCCAGGTGGCCCCCATTAGGGAGGGGACCGGCCGCTCCAGGGCCACATCAGTTCCAGGCGCGGCCTTCAAAGCCCCCATTAGGGCGTCTGCTAGGGTCGCCGCGTGTCCTCGGAGCCGGCAGGTGGCCTCGAGCCCAGCTACAGGCGTCCCCCCCCGCGCCCCCCCCCCCCGCCCCGTCCTGCGGCCACTTCGGGGCCTCATTTCCATTTGGGGGAACGATAACTAGGAACACGTGGGGGCGATAAATAGGAGCCGCCATTAAACCTCCCTAATTTAGGGGGGAAAATAGACCTTAATGAAGTCCCTCGGCCAGGGCAGGGGGCGGCCAGAGGCTGCGGCCTCCGATTAGCAGCCTCCCCCCTCCCTCTCCCTCCCCCCCTCCCTCTTTTTTTTTCCATTTTTCCTTTTTTTTCATCTAATGGATTTATGAATTGTTCTCTGTCGGGTCAGAGACTCGGGTAATTTCCTCTGTGTCGGGGGCAGCGGAATTCCAGGTCCACCTAATCAGGAACACAGGCCGCCACCGCGGAGTCTGGTGCTGAGAATCCCGTGTTCCCTGAGTCTGCGTTTTTTAAAGGAAAAGAAAAAAAAAAAAACAGTCTCCAACGTGTGTCCGTTGTCACCCGGGTGCGGGCTGCGGGGGTCCCCCCCCCCCCCGGGGACGATTAAAATCCCAGGAAGTTCATCCCAGCGGCTCAGGAGGCTGAGGCTGGAGGATGGTGAGGTCAAAGCCAGCCTCAGCCAAAGCGAGGCCCTGAGCAGCTCAGGGAGACCCTGTCCCTAAATAAAATGCAAAATACGGCTGGGGACGGGGCTCCGGGGTCCAGGGCCCCTGAGGTCAAACCCCCCAAGTCCCCCCGTAAAAATAAAAGCCCGGGAAGCGCCCGCTGGGTCATGAAATGTGTGTCGGCTTGCAAAGGAGTCTGTTAACGACCTCTACCAGCGGGAGGCTCTCTGGGGGGAGGACAGGAGGGTCCCTGGGAAATGTCTCATGGTCATTTCCAAGCGAGGGACGTGCTAAGGAGAGCAGGAACCTCGTTTAGGGGTCCCCCGGGGCAGCGGGGTAGAGTGAGGGGCATTCCTCCTCCTGGTCAGTCCTAGTGGGCTCTGCAGGGAGGGGAGGCTGTCCGTGGGTTGCAGGGCCAGTGGGGCCAGTAGGGAGGTCACAGAGAAAGAAGGCAGCTCCTGTCCCTTGACCCTGCCAAGGTCTTCCTGGCCACCACCGGCTTTGCACAAGACAGAGGTCACAGGGCACCCCCACTGCTGGCTGCCCGGGTGCAAAGGACTGCTGACCTCCAAGGTCACCCCGAGCTCCAGCTTCCTGGACACTCGGGGAGCCGGTTTAGAACAAGTGAGATGGACCTGGCTCTTGTCACGCACAGAATCGTCCCCTTTATCGAAAAGGTGTCGGCTGCAGCCCTGGCCCCAGGACCTTGGCATGTGCTGTGTGTGGAGTCGGGTCTTTGCAGAGGGGATGGGGGTGCACTGAGGTCCCCAGGGTGGCCCTGACCCAGCAGGACGGGGGTCCAGGTGCACACAGAGGGACGGCCCCGGGAGGACACAGGGAGAAGGTGGCGTCTGCCTCAGGAGGAGTCCACGCTGCCCACCCTGGACCTCAGGCTGCAGCCCCGCTCTGGCCATGGACGTCGGACTCGGGGGGATTCTGCAAGGCGGCCCCCATCCCAATCTCAGGAGGGGACGAACCTGGTGCCCCAGGGAGATTCTGGGACCACGATTCTGTCACCAAACCACCCAGAGTGTTAATCTCTGACGGTGGGGAAATTGCTCTTTTTGTGATTTTCTTCATTTTTCCGACAGTAGCTGTCAATCGAGCCATGACACCTGTCAATCAACTCTTCTTCCCTCCCTCCCCCCCCCCTCTTCCTTCTTCCCTTCTTTCTCTCTCTCTCCTTCCTTCCCTTCCAAGGGCACTGGGGACTAATCCCCCATGAATATTAAGGGGCGACCGTTTATCTATATAAATACAGATCCCGTTTTCTGTCGGTCTGTGTAACGGAATAGTACTCAGCCCCGAAAAAGGACCAAAGTCGGTCGTCGGCGACCCACGTAAACCCAGAACCCCTTTATGTTCCGTGAAACGAGCCAGGCACAGCGGGTCGGATCTCGGATGATTCTAGAAGGGTCAAATCCGGTGGAGGACACCTGTCTGGTTCCTGGGACCCCAAACGCCTGGGCCGTGACTTCTCCAGGGAGGAGCCACCAAGCATCAGGAGGAAGGTGGTCGCCCCGAGTGGCGCGCGGGGTTGTCTCACTGTGGGCCACCCCAGGCCACCTGTCCCTTCTTCTTTCAGTACAGTTCATCCCGCCCCCCAGGTGCCCCACCGAGGCCCAGTGACAAGCGTCTCCCAGGGACAGACATTCGGGGAAGGAGGATCTGGGCCCCGTTTCCCTGAGACGCGGCCTCCTCGGGAGCCAGGAACACGGACTCCGTGTGTGGGTTGTCGGCCCGCAGCCGGGTCGTAAAGGGAGGCTGGCTAAGTGCCCCGCCGCCTCCAGAGCCCCTTTTGGAAAAGAAAAATAAAATAAAATAAAGTGCCGGGGGGGGGGGGCAGAAAGGGGGGGCAGAGGGGGCGGTGGGTTTTATGTGCTGACCGCGGCGGGTGAGGGCGGGCTGCGCGAGCTGGAGGTGTCTTATTAAAGCCCAGGCACTGCCAACGCAGGGCGGGAAACGGCGGGGCCAGCACCAATTACAGCCATAAAAATCACGGCCGCCGCGCAGCCAAGGGCTGGGCACAGCTGTCGGGGGGAGGCAGGGGAGGGAGGCAGGGGAGGGAGGCAGGGGAGGGAGGCTGGAGGCCCCGCGGGCTGGGCTCCGCCAAGGAACAAAGAGCAAGAGGTGGGTGGCGGGGCGGACGGGGCTCAGGTGACAAAGGTGGCCAGACGGGGTGCAGCCCCAAGATCCCGGAGCCCGGGCCAAGCTGGGGAGCAACCGGGTTCCATTAACACCCCAACGTGGCGCCGTGGCGGGCAGGAGGTGTGGGGGTGCAGCCGGACACCAGAGCCTCTGCAGAGAGGACCGGGTGGGGACGGAGAGGGTGCTCACCTCTGGGTGGACACGGTGCTCCTCTGCCCTCCATCTCTGTCTCTCCGTCCATCTGTCCCTGTTCACCTCTCCATCTGTCCGTCCACCCACCGTTCATCCCTCTCATGAAGCCTCCCAACTCCTCTCCGATAGCTTCCAAGCCAGGAAGCCGCTAGCCTTGGGGGGCCGCGGGGACAGGGGTGCGCGGGGACAGGGGTGCGTGGGGACAGGGGTGCGCGGCAGGTATAGATCGCCTCGGGGCTCAGCAGGGCTGCGTGGCTTCCAGGCAGCGCGCGTCCCAGCTGTGGGGAGGGGGCCCAGTGCTCCGAGCCCGGAGGCCGTCCATCAGGCGGGCAGCTTGGTGAAGGAGCCCAAGCTGGTGCCACGTGGTGCTGGACCAGGAGGGGTCTGCGGGGCCCCCGATGCTGGCCAGGAGCGTGCCCGGCAGGGGTCGGAGCCCACCGGGGTGCTGAGCAGACCCTGACCTGAAGCCCAGCCTCAGGTCTTCACTGCATGGTGGTCACACATCACAGGGGCTCAGTCGGACATCGTTCCTCGTGCATGGGACATCGTCCTCTGCTGGCCTGCGTTCGTCTATCTATGGCTTTTGGGTGGGTCAGCCTGGTTCTGACGTTCCTTCCCTCCCCCGGATCCCCTTCCTGGCCTCCTATTTCCATGTTCTCTCCCCCTTTTAGAACGTCCTTATCTCTCCGTAGCTTCATGCGGACGAGAGAAAACGTCCAACGTCCCGACTTTGACGTTCGGAGTCCGGCTTCTTTCACTGACCGTGACGGTTTCCAGTTGTTTCCACGGACCAGCATGATTCCCATCTTTTTCATGGCTGAGTAATACTCCACTGGGTATGAATACCATGTTTTCTCCGTCCATTCGTCTATGGATGGGGACCGTAACCGGCCGCCATATTGGATTCAGCAACAGTGGCCCCGTCCACCGTCCACTGCAGACTTCTGGTCTCCAGGGCTGGGAGAGATGCCCGGAGCGGGGACGGGCTCCTGGACCTACGGCCTGGGCCCGAGAACGGAGGCCGGCCACGAGTCCCCAGTGTGTGTGCAGAGGTCTGGAGCCCAGCCCTGGTTTTCGGGTAACGAGGGAGATGTCCACCGTCACTGGGCTGCTCCATCAAGGGGGAAGGTTGGCAGGCGGAGCTGGGTAACGTCCCCTGCACTGAGCTGAGGGAGGTGCGAAGGTGACACCGGTCAGTCCCTGCACGCAGCTGCCCCGGCAGGTTTTCCCGCCCACCCGCCTCCTATGGGGTCCTCGGGAGGCCGGGGGAGGCCGTGCCTTGGACGCCACCAGCGCCCTGGAGGGAGCGTCCCGGGGTCAGCGGAGCTGCGCTGGCCGTCCGCGGCTGCTGCTCCTGCGGTCTCTGCGGTGACACTTGTCCTTGGTCTTGGTTTCCGCCCGATGGTGATGACAGAGAGGGTCTGAGGCGCTCTGGGTGGACAGGAGGCTCTGTGGCCACTGCCTGCCCGTAGCCCCGTGGACATGGCTCAGCTGTCACCTCTCCTTCCAACGCTCGTCCCCCCCCCCAAATGGACCATCTTCAGGGGTCACCTGGGCACCACAGGACACCACCATCAACCGTCCCAGGCCAGACCTGTCTCCAATGTGGGGGACGTCACCCGCCTGCACACCCTTCTCTTGTCACTCCTGCAAAACCCTGCCTGGGACCCGCCAGTCCCCGGGGCCGCGGTCACCTCTGAGCCACACCTTGGTCTCCTCGTGGGAGCCACCGAGTCCCAGGGTGGCTGGCCACCAAGGCGACAGGCAGGACACTGCTGGTCTCTGGCTCCAGGGTGTCTGGACGCCCAGTGTCACCATCCAAAACCAAAAAGAGTCGACTGACCCTGGATCCTGGATCCCACTGCGTCTTTACCTCCGACGCGGGACATGTCCAGAGGACAGGCACCGGGAACCGGGCATCTGCAGTGGGTCCAGTGGTCACCGATCCTGAGGGACGGAGGGACCTTCTGGGTATTGGGCTGCGCCACCGGGAACCCGTTGGTCCCACGGAAAATCCTTCCTCTGTGTTTGGCTAAGTCAATGCGCCCCGCCGCAGGGCGTCGAATCCTGGTACACGAGATCATACTTCATTACATCATAGTTTAGATCTTGTTATACTTCATCCTATTTTATTATATTATATCATACTTTATATTTTATCATATTTCATTATATTATATTACACTTCTTTATATTTTATCATATTATATTTTATTTTATATATATTTCATTATATTTTATTTATCATACTTTAGATTTTATTATATTTTATTATACTTTATATTTTATTATATTTCATTATATTATATTATCCTTCTTTATATTTTATCATATTATATTATATTTTATATATCATATTTCATTATATTCTATTTATCATACTTTAGATTTTATTATGTTCCATTATATTTCATTATATTATATTATCCTTCTTTATATTTTATTATATTACATTGTACTTTATATTTCATTATATTTTATATTATATTATATTATATTATACCATATTATACTTTATATTTTATCATATTATATTATAGTTCATATTTTATCATATCATATTTTATTTTATTTTATATATCATATTTCATTATATTTTATTTATCTTACTTTAGATTTTATTATATTTTATCATACTTTATATTTTATTGTATTTCATTAAATTTCATTATATTATATTATATTATCCTTCTTTATATTTTATTATATTAAATTATACTTTATATTTCATTATATTGTATTATACTTCTTTATATTTTATTATATTACATTGTACTTTATATTTCATCATATTTTATATTATATTTTATCTTATTATATTATATCATACTTTATATTTTATTTTACTATATTATACTTTATATTTTATCATATTTTATTATATCATATTATATCATACTTTGCATTTGATTTTATTTCATTTTATTTGCTATATTATGTCATATATACTACATTATATTATATCATCCTACTTTTATTTCATTATACTGTAATTTAGATTTCATTATATTGTATTATATCATACTTTATATTTCATCATATCTGATTATATTTCATTATATTAAATCGTACTTTCTGTTCTATTATATTATAGTTCATATGATATCATATTCTATTTCATTATACTTTACATTTTATTATATCATATTATCTTTCTTTATATTTTATTATATTACATTGTACTTTATATTTCATTATATTATATTATACTTCTTTATGTTTTATCATATTATATTATAGTTCATATTTTATCATATTTTATTATATTATGTTTTATTTTATATATCATATTTCATTATATTTTATTTATCATACTTTAGATTTTATTATACTTTATATTTTATTATATTTCATTATATTATATTATATTATCCTTCTTCATATTTTATTATATCACATTATACTTTATATTTCATTATATTATATTACACTCCTTTATATTTTATTATATTTCATTATATTATACTTCTTTATATTTTATCATATTATAGTTCATATTTATCATATTTTATTATATTTTATTTTATATATCATATTTCATTATATTTTATTTATCATACTTTAGATTTTATTATATTTTATTATGTTTTATTATACTTTATATTTTATTATATTTCATTATATTATATTATCCTTCTTCATATTTTATTATATCACATTGTACTTTATATTTCATTATATTATATTATACTTCTTTATATTTTACTATATTATACTATAATTTAAATCGCATTATATTTTATATTATATCATATTTTATTTTATTGTAGGTATAGATGATGAAACCCCCGGCTCTGGCGGCCACCCGGCGCTGCGTGGGCACACACTGAGGGTGGCCCGCGAAGAATGGCGGAAAGGGAGTGGGTGACCAGAGCCTGGGCGTGGGTGACCCTCCCATCTCAGGCGTCCAACAGAAGCTGGACAGGCACAGCTGGAGCCCACGTCGGTCCTGGGAGTCGGTGCGGTGACATCCTGAGGAGTGGACACACTCAGAGGGACACAGATTCCCAAGGAGGCTCAGGTTTATGAAGCGTCTACTCCACACCAGACCCTGAGTGAGAGCCGCCATATGCATCCCGGTGAGGACTCGGCCGATAGGATCCATCACTCTGAAAACCAGACCCCGTGACCCAGCCCAGAGAGGGTCACGCACGCCCATGGGCACGGAAGTGGCCTTCACAGAAGCCCCAGCGTGGAAGCAGCTGGGAGGTCCATGCACGGGATGGATACATAGAATGTGTTCCATTGGTGTGATGGAATATTATTCAGCCCTGAAGAAGGAAGGAAATCCTGACACCTGCCTCCAGGCGGGTGGAACAAGAGGATGTGGTTCTGAGCCATGAGGACAGAGAGAATGTGACCCCATGGACTCTGGCATGCATCTTGTTGCAGATTGGGACGGGCGTTCTCCACTGGATGGACTCCATCCTTGATGAGCCCCCCGCCCCTGTCCGCCATGTTTTCCTGTGGATTCCCCACAGCTGCCTGGATTCTGCAGGTGCAGGGGACTCTCGAAACTCACCTCCTACACAGGAACCGTCCGTCTTTGCTTTCTTCCCTGCACGTCTGTAGGACACTGGACGCCAGGACTTCTCCTTCACGCTGACCCTCTCTGGGGGCTGCGGAAGTTTTCATTTCCACTTGATTTTCTTTTCCTCTGAGGACGGCATCATCAGCCCTGGAGGGCGGAGGCTGGACCAGGGTCCCCGGCTGAGCTCCCTCCAGGGCTCCAGGGGGCTCCTCCTGCCTGTCCAGCTCCTGGGCTCCAGGTGGCCCTGGGCTGGTGGCCCCTCACTGCAGTCTCTGCCTCCGTCTCCACGGGGCTCGTCCTCTGGGTCTGTGTCCCCTCCTCTGTCTCTTGGGAGGACGCGGCCATGGCATGAGGGCCCCCTGACCCACGAGGAGCCCAGCTCGGGGCCCTTCACTGATGACCTCTGCAGAAACCCAAATAATTTTCCTTGCTGAGGCCCCAGGGGGACCCCCTCTGTAGAGGTCACTCTTCAAGTCCATGGTGTGGAAATGGACCACGATCCAACATGGCGGCCGGGCGCAGTGGAGGGGAGAGGTCTGAGGTGGGAGGGAGGTTGGGGCTGCCTCCCTCTCGGCCTGAAGGTCCTCGCTGTGTTCGTGGAGTCGGATGAGCCGGGCGCTCTGGTCACCCATCTTCATGGGACACCAGCGCTGAGTCACCCAGAGACGGGGCTTGGTGGGAGCAGGACGCGGCTGAGCCCCACGTCCGTGTCCTGGTCGCCCTGCTGGACTTTTAGCCCAATAGCACGAGGGGCTGACAAAGCAACTGGGTGGCCTCTCCCCAGCCCTCCCAGGGCAGTTCTACCTAGTGTCTGACTTATTTCCAGTTTAGCGCCAACAGAGGTGGAACTTCCCGGGTGGTTTGCTGTTCCAAGTCCTCGGGGCCTGGGGTGCCCGGGGAGCCCAGGGGACGGTTCCTGAGGTCCGAGGCCTCAGCCTCACCCACGCCTCCTCTTTCCCATTCCCAGTGAGCTGCAGCCACCTCCGTAGGATGGCTTCGCAGTGACGGTGACACTGACGTCCAGAGCCCGTTGCTGCAGCCTCTCCGGCCTCCCCTCCACCACCTGCTCCAGCCTCCTGCAGAAGACCATGGAAGGGGATCCACCAACCAGTGTGCACAGCCCTTGGCCAATAAAACTTTATCGACAAACACAAGTCGGGGGCCAACGAGACCCGTGTGTGCCCAGCCTGCCCAGCCTAGCTGTGGGAAGAGACTGGCCGTCCTCAGGAGGCGTAGGAGGGCCTGCATCTGATCCCAGGGGACACGGGGGATGTCGGGGACATCTGTGGTTGTCACAAGTACAGAGGACATGCTGGTGTAGCTGAGAGATGCTGTTCAATATGTGGCAAAGCATAGGACGGCCCACCAGGGAGACCCATGGACAGCCACCTGTCAATCATCCATCCATCCATCCTGCCTGTCTATCCATCTATCTGTCATCGACCCATTCTGTCTATCTACCTGTCAATCATCTATCTGTCATCTATCTATCTTCCATCATCTATCCTTCCTGTCTACCTATCTATCCACCTGTCCATCTATCTATCTGCCATCTACCAATTCTGTCTGTCCATCTGTCTCTCTGTCATCTACCCATCCTGTCTGTCCAGGTGGCTCTCACACCCTGGGTGGGGCTGCTCCTGGCTCCTGGTGTGTGGGGCCCAGAGAGGCTGCTCCACCTCCTGCAGCGCACAGCACAGCCCAGGGAGACCCTCGTCCTCAAGGTCCAGGATGCGGAGGTTGAAGACCCTAGAAGATGGAAACCTGTCCCCCGCTGCTGGCTCCCCGTGGGCCACGCTGCCCCGTGTCCTTCCGGCCACCTTCTCTGGTCTCTGGCTCAGGTCCCCACCTGACCGTCTGGTGGCCAGGGTCGCACATCAGCCCAGAGCCCGGGTTCCGGGCCCCACCAGGGGCTGCTGGGCCTGGGGTCTGGGGGACGCTGACCTGCAGGACGCCCCTGGACGGCGGGAGTGACAGGGCCAAGGGGCTTGGGGTCATTGTGAGGGAACAAAGGGAGAGCGGCGGGGGAGGGGTGGCCCTGGGTCTTTCACATGCAAATGTCCCTCCTGCCCTGGACTCGCTGCTGCCCGGGACAAGCACAGAGGCCCCGTGGCCAGGCCCAGGCGGAGGCTGAGCGGCCTCTTCACCTTGGCAGGTCCAGTTTCCAGTCAGAGACCCAGAGGTGGACTCGGGGCTCTGCAAGGGACAGAGAGCGCCTCTGGGAATGTCCAGGTGGACGCGGTCACGCTCCCTGGCACCCCGGGCAGCAGGCCAGGTGCACAGGACGATGGGCCCCCACGGCCTCCGGCTGGGCCAATCCCAGTGCACTACCTGAACCACCAGCCCAGAGACGGGCGGCACAGACTCCCCAAGGAACCAGCGCAGGGTCCAGCTCAGAGATTTTATTTTACTTGGTACCAAAGATTGAATTGAGGGACACTCGACCCCCGAGCCCCGCCCCCAGCCCTATTTGGCATTTTATTTAGAGACAGGGTCCCCCTGAGCTGCTCAGGACCTCACTGTGGTGGAGGCTGGCTTTGACCTTGCGATCCTCCTGCCTCGGCCTCCTGAGCTGCTGGGATGACATCCTGGGTGAGGACAGCCCTAGAGGTCACCTCAGACGCCCAGTGGGGCTGAGCAGGGCCTGGGAGCGGGAGAATCGGGGCTCAGCGCCCATGACCTGCAGGTGCTGTTTCCCTGGGTGAGTTTTTCTGGAGAGAAGAAGGCCCCGGAGCTGGAGTCTCGCTTCTTGGTGGACAGGAGCGTGTCCACTGTGCCCCTGTGGGGGGGCTGCGGAGAGTCCTGCCTGCGGAGACCACAGAGCCCTTGACAGACCGCCCAGGGGGTGGGCACAGTGGTGCACACCAGTCACCCCAGGTCTCAGGAGGCTGAGGAGGGAGGATGGAAAGTTGGAGGCCAGCCTCAGCAACTCGGGGAGGCCGGGCCTCTAAATGAAAACATAAGAAGGGCTGGGCAGGTGGGTCAGCGGTGGGCACCTCTGGGTTCAATGTCCAGCACCCAGAAGAGCAAAAGACCCTGCAAAAAGAAGCGAGGCTCGCAGCCGGACAGCGGAGGCCATCGGCTGACGGGTCTATTCCAAAGCGAGGTCAAGTGCAGGGTCGGGGAGGCCGGGCCAGGGGTCATCCGTAACGACCCGCGGGGTCATTAGCGGAGAGGGACCCGGCTCCGTCGTGAGGAGAAGCGGCCACCAGGTCCCGTGCGTTCCGGGGGACAGCGTGACAGATGGCCCCGGCGAGCAATTAGGAGGCCGCACTTCGTCGCGCGCATCGACGTCCGCGGAGGACTCTGCCGGGCGGACACCTGATTAGCATCGACGGCGACGTCCAGCGGCTGCTGCAGATGGGCCTCCGGGAGGGCTGAGGTCACCAGGTGCAGCCCGCGGAGGGGACCAAGGTCCTCATCAGAGGGACACCGAGGGTCCCCCGCCCGTCCACCACGGAGGACCCAGGAGAAGGCGCCTCTGGGGGCAGGAAGAGGCCTCAGCGGACCCTGAGTGTGGTGTCCAGGGGTGGACCCCAGGGTGCTCGGCCACGGAGCCCCGTCCCCGGCCCTTGTGTCACGGAGTTGAGAAGGACCTTGTCACATTGCTGAGGCCGGCCTCCAACCTGCCATCCTCCGGCCTCAGCCTCCTGAGCCGCTGGACTGACTGACAGGTGTCCACCGCCTGATTCCAAGAGTCCGCGGTCACTTGTAGAAGTGGGGGGACCCCCGTTCCCAGGGGACCCGTCGGGCTGTGCCACAGCATCATCCCCCTCCCGCCTGTCAAAGGCAGCCGCCGAGCGTCCCTGTCACCCAACAGGGCTGGGGGGGGGGGGGACACATCGCCTCCCGAGGAGGGGACGAGTTCAAAGCGGAGACTCTATGAAAAATTCATCCCGCCACCAACAACCCGGCGACAAATCCCTCCAATTTGTCGCTGTCTGTTCCGCGTCTTCCTGTCGCCAAGAGCATCTGATCTCGGCTCCGTCACACCCTGACAGGTTCCCGACGGTGGCGGGCGGAGGGCCCGGGCTCAGGGGTCTGCAGGCCCAGGGGGGGCATCGGAGGGACCAGAGGAGATCAGCCAGAGCTGGCCGGTGGGGACAGGCTGGTCCCAATCAGATGCAGCCGGGGACATTTATTTTTTTATTTTTATTTTTTTTACTGTGTACAGCAACAGGGTGTCCGAGCCAGGTTGGCAGCAGAACTTCCCGGCCCGGTGTGGTGTCCAGGGAGGGAAATAGTCTCACTTTGCAATTCAGACATCGCCCAGTGCATCGCTGGTTTGCGGTGTAGACGGATCTGATCTCGGGATTGTCGTTTAGAGACAAGGTCTCGCTGCGTTTCGTAAGAACCGGCTGAGTGGCTGAGGCCGGCCTCCAACTTGCCATCCTCCTGCCTCGGCCTCCCCAGAGATGGGATTTCAGCTGTTCACCCCTCACGGAGCTCTGAAACGGATCAGAGGCAGGAGAATTTCAAAGTCCGGGTACAGGGAAGTTCACCCGCGTATCCCTCCAGGCAGTTGAGGAAGTGTTCGCACAAGGCTCATTAGCAGGGCCACAGAGGTGACCCGGGTGCATTGAGACAGTTGGAGGTCACCTCCTGCAGCCCCACGCGGTGTTTAAGTAATTCTTTCCGTTTATGGATATATTTTAAGTATTTTCATAGAGATAAATATTTTCCAGACGATTTTAAACATCTGTTTGAATATTTTATTATTCAAATTATCTATTTTAAATATCTGAATATTTAAATATTTTAAAACATCCGTTTTCGTATTTTAAATAAAACGTCTCGTTTTGACAAACGCTGCGCCCATTCACCTGGTTTCTCAGAGAAAATGACTCCCGTGTCTTTCAAGGGACCTGGAGGGGTCCCCTCTGATGGATTCGAGTGGGACAATGGGACCTGGGTAGGTTGTGGTGGCATCGCAGGGGACCTGGCTTGAGGTCCACTGGGACCTCAGGATCCATTGACAGGATTCGCTCCAAAGAAACAGTTTTTGCTCAGCTTCGTGGGAGGTGGTGCAGCCTGGGCTGGCGGCAGGGGGCTAGGGCTTCCGGAATGTTCTGTGGGAAGTTCTAGAAGCTCTGCTCTGCGCTCCAGGGTTCCCCAGGGCGTAAAAGTGCTCTCAGCTGCAAGAGGCGGTTCTCAGTGGTGCCAATTCGGTGGAGTCCCCAACACAGGCGCCACCTGTATACATCTGCCTAATCGGCCCACCCCGCCCCCAAACACCGCCTCCATTTCTTGGGGGAACGTGTTGGAGACACGATTCTCGGCTTTTCTGGGAAGAAATCAGAATCCACCATTAAAGTAAGTCTCGGGGTCCCCAACCTCCCCTCAGCCCGGGTCACTTTCTAACATGACAAGAAATGGTGGCTTGCATTTGGGGGGGGGGGGTGCTGGAAACGGAGCCCAGGGGCGCTTTACCACCGAGCCACATCCAAAGCCCTTTTATTTTGAGGCAGGGTCTGGATCAGTGGCTGAGGCTGGCCTCCAACTTGTAATCCTCCTGCCTCAGCCTCCCAAGCTGCTGGGATCACAGGCTGCCGTCCACCATTCTTTGAGCCTTATCTGTTGTGGATTTTTTGGTTTTGTGTGTTCTCCTCTGACCATTTCTTATAATGTGGGGATGGCTTCAAATTCTCTTCTGAGTGAAAAAAAAAAAAAAAAAGTGGTCTCTGAATTTCAACCTCTTAGTGCTAAGTTACAGTTTGTTATCGCCTAGGGCTTTGGGTACCATTCTTAACGTCACTGCACTCTGGTTTCCCTCCGTTGACACGGGGACATCTCGTGTCCATGGAAACTGACACTTATATGGTCTTTTATGACCTGCGTCACGTTTGTGAGGTTCATGGACATGGGATCATGAGTCAAAGAGCCGCCCCTTTTCACGGCTCAGTAATATTCCACGGCACAGAGGGAACCCAGGGAGTTTATCCGTCCCTCCCTCAGGGGAAACCTGGGTGGTCTCCTCCTTTAGGGCCGCATTGGCCAGAGGGAGGTGTTGGGAGGCCGCCTGTGAGGTCAAAGCCAGCCTCAGCCAAAGCGAGGCCCCGAGCAGCTCAGGGAGACCCTGTCTCTCAATAAAATGCAACACAGGGCTGGGGAGGGGGCTCAGGGGTCGAGGGTCCCGGAGGTCAATCCCTGGTCCCAGAAAATAAAAGTTCCCAGCAGCGGTCCCACCAGGCCTGAGGAGGTCGTGCAGGGGTGGGCTGGGATCCACGCCTGGGGCTGGGGCGCGCTCAGCCAACGGCATGCATTGGGTGCAGACTGTGTGCACGACCCGGCTCTAGGCCAAACCTCCGTGCACAGGGCTTGCAAGACGGGCACCAGCTGCGGTGTGCACACGGCCCCGACGGCTGCGCGGTGGGTCTGACTTGGGCAGAGGAGGCTCCGCGGGTGGAGGCCACGCAGGAAAGAGCGGGAAACTCGGGACCCGCAGCCCCGCCCCCCCAGCTTGGGCTTTATGAATGACCGAGCAACTTAATGGCCTCAGGACGCTGCTGGGCAGCGGGGCCTGTGGGGGGCTCGCTCTGCACCCCCTTTCCTCCCAGGGGCCGCGGAGGGCATGCCGCAGTGTGCACAGATGAGCGCCGACGAGATGCACCGGACAGCAGCAAAGTCCCTCCTTGGGGCTCCTGCTGACCACCCAGGGACCCCCGGGTCTTCAGTGGGCACCTCCAGCCGCGGAAGAGAGGCCCCGTCTGCAAAGCCAGCACCTCCTCGTTTCTGTCCAGGTGCAGGAGGGACCGGACCCGAGGACGTGCATCTGGAAGGTTCTGTGCCTTCTCGGGTGGCTTGGAGGCCGGATTTGGAGGCCGGACTGATTCATGTTTTACGAGTCGGAATTTTTAATACCGCAGGCTCCAGTCACCCTGCAGCCCCGAGGGTGGCCAGAGGTGGAGGAGTGCGGTCTTAAAAAGGGTCCCTTCGGGCTCCGAGGCCGGGCCACAGGGGGAGGCTGCTGGGGCCTCTGAATGTCCCTCCGCTGGACTGAAGCCCGGCTGGTCCCGAGGACATATCTGGACCTGCCAATCGCGGGCTCCAAGCCTGGCAGCTCCTGCCTTTCACAGAGAAAGAGACGGACGCCCAGAGAGGTGCTGAGGCCTTGGTAAGACGCACAGCAAAGGGACCCGCGTTTTCCGATCCTCCGTAGGAGTGCGCTTTCTGTGACTGTAACCAAGTGCCTGAGGCCCGTCCTCTGTGGACAAAAGAGGTCTCCTTGGGCTCAGAGTTGCGGGGGTCTGAGGACCATGGTTCCCGCGATGCCCACCTACCCCACCAGGGCCACCTCTCTGAGGTCCGGGGCATCTCAACACGTCTACACTGCCGCCCTCTTAGCCTATTTATTCATTTATTTATTTTGGTACCGGGAATTGACCTCAGGGTCCCTCCACCCCTGAGCCCCGTCCCCAGCCCTATTTTGCATTTTATTGAGAGACAGGGTCTCCCTGAGCTGCTTGGGGCCTCCCTTGGCTGAGGCTGGCTTTGAACTCGCCATCCTCCTGCCTCGGCCTCCTGAGCTGCTGGGATGAGAGGCCTGAGCCATCTTATCTAAGAATGAGGGGTCACTTGCTGAGTGCACTCAGGGCTGCTGGAACAAAGCCCCCAGCCTGGGTGGTTGCAACAGCAGAGGTCTATCTCCCCCAGTCTGGAGGCTGGAGGTCCGAGGTCCAGGTGTGGGCAGGGCTGGCTCCTCCCGAGGCCTCTACCCTGGACTTGCAGATGCCATTTTCTCCCCGTGTCCTCCCGGGCCGTCCCTCTGTGTGCGTCTGTGTCCTCATCTCCTCCTCTACGAGGACCCCAGTCCTGCTGGGCCAGGGCCACCCTGGGACCTCACTGCACCTCCATCCCCTCTGCAAAGACCCATTGCCCCACACAGGCACGTCCCAAGGTCCTGGGGCCAGGGCTGCGGCAGAGGAATTTGGCGGCGGCGGTGAGCAGGGGCAGGGCACGGTCCCTGCGTCACGTGCCGAGTGTCTTCCTCTCCTTTTCCTGCGACCCCCTCTCTCGCTCAGCGATCGTCGTCGCAGGGAAACACCGCCCGGTGATGCCCCCCGGAAACCACACGAGTCAGTTCGCTTCGGAGATGAAACCCAGGAGCCCGACCGCGGCTGGCAGATCGCGGGGTCGGGTCCCCGCGGAGGCGCGTCGTCGCGGAGCGCAGGGGCGCGGCGCTCTGATCGCCAAGTGCGCGGTCTTGGCGGGACGCGCGCGCGGCGCAGGATCAAAGGGCCCCGCCGCGGGATTGACAGGTGCCCAGGGCCCCGCGCGCCCCCCGCCCCGCGTCGGCAGCCGGAGAGGCGGAGCGCAGCCGGGCGGGGGGCGCGCGGGGCCGGTTGCCGGGGCAACGCGGGGAGCGGCTGCGACACCCGGGGCCCCGCGCGCACGCGGGGTCCCATATTAATCAGACCCGGGCACGCGGGGCTCGCGCGGGGGTCCCCACTCCCGTCTGCGCCGGGTGCGTTTTGGGGGAGGTGGCGGGGGGCGGGGCGGGACGGGGGGGGGGGACCCGGTTGGAGACGCTCCAAGGGAAGCTGCTGCTGCTGCTCTTTGGGGAATCGCGGCGGCGTCTCCGAGTTGTTGCAACCCGGAGGCATTGAAATCAGGGGAGGCTGCGAGGGTACCTGGACCCCGGTGAGCTGTCACTTCGGGGTGACTTCCCAGAGGGGGGTGGCACGTGGCGAGGCCTCCCTCCTCCCCGCCTGCAGCTGCCCCAAGGGTCCCTGGAAACGAGTGCGCAACATCTGCCTCTGTCCAGGATCGCAGGTTGCAGAAGCGCACGAGCCCGTGCGCGCTTGGTGCGTTTTGGCCTCTGGAGGTGCCATTGGCGGAGTCCCTCAGGCCCCTGGAGGGCCTCAGGCGCCCACCCCAGGCCGGATCAGAATCCGAATTCCCTTCAGCACCCATTTCCTCCCATCTGTGCCACGGAGTTTGGGAAGGAGACGCTCTTGGGGGTGGCTCCTGTTGGGGGGCTTGGTGACCCCACATCCATAGGCACCAGGCCGTTCCAGGGTGCACAGTGGAGGTCCCTGGCTCCCTGCAGGGCTCCTGGTGTTCTCACGGGCTTTCGGTGACTGTGACAAAACGCCGGAGGAAATCGTCTTACAGGATGCAAAGGTTCCTGGGCTCATGGATTCAGGGCCTCAGCCCCCGGGGTTGGAGGGTCTCCCTGCCGACGCTCTGCTCCTGCCACCTGGGAAGGACCCGGGAGAGGAGGGCCCGGGGTCCCAAGAGGCTCTTCAAGGTCCCACCTCCAGTGACCTATTGCTGTCCCTGATGCCCACAGACCTGTCCATCTACAGGTGCCCAGCCACCCAGGGGACAGGGACGGTCCCCGACCTTGGTGACTCCTTACTTTGCAGTGGTCTGAGCTCGGATTCGGATCTCCCCTTTCTGAGGCTGTTGGGCAGCTTGGGTCATGGGACGGTCACTTGGGGGGATGATGTCGCCAACAGGGGACGGAGGTCCGTGTCCCCAGCACCTTGGCGCCGGAACGGGCTGAGCCTCGATGTCCCTACGGGAGGCGTCTCTGGTGCACTCTTGGCCTCTGCTGTCCCGCCCGGGCTGGGTCATCAGGATGGCCCCCAGCTGACACCTTGGGCAGCCGGTGAAGCTGGACTCTTGCTAAGGAAACGGTGCACTTCGTCCCTCCCTGTACCCAAGGTCAGGGGTCCTGCACATGCGCAGGCACATCCCCATCTGTCCATGGCTTCTGCATTGGACAGCCGGTGCCCGGGACCCGGGGGACAGGATCCCGGGAGCAGACCAGGTCCCCGGGTGCAGGGCACAGCTGGACACGCCCCGGGGTCCCTGGGTTCCGAACCTTAGAGGACTGCAGGGTTCTCGGGCTTTTCAATTTTTTTTTTCTTTCAATTTTGCAAACCTGCCCAGAGCCTAGTACTGTCCAGCAGGCGGGCCGGACAGGGCAGTGAGTGGACGTTGGCGAGGACCCCAGGGCCGCTCGGTGGCTCCGGGTCTCCCCGTGGGAGGGGGGCGCCAGGGCGCGGGGAATCTTGGAGATGGAGCTAATTACTTAATCACTTGCGTTTGTAAATCTCATTATCGGAAAAGGAATCGCGGGGCTGATCGAATTACGGATATTTATCGGCTAATGGCCCTGATTAACTGGCGACCGTCATCTGTCATCTCGAAAGCTTGATATTAACAGCATCAATCTCGCCCCCCAACCAGCAACTCGCGAGATCAATCTGGGTCTATTTAAAGCGCGGGGCGGGGGGACCGAGGTGCCCGGGTCAGGGGACTGGAGAGGACTCAGCGTCCACCCCTCCCCGGGACCGGAGGAGAGATGTCACCCCGGTCCCTGGAGAAAAGCCGCACACCCAACGCCTGGGGATCCAACGCGTCACCTGAAATCCCCACCATGGAAGGGCCCAGTTACCTAGGTCCTCTGAAGGTCACCTTGGAGTCCCACCTAAGTAGCCAAAGGGGTGACCTTCGGATGGGCCCGGACTTGCTGCAAAGGGACGGTGGCATTTCACACCCTGCATACGTGTTGCAAGTTTGATCTCCACGTGTTTTCTTCTCAATTGCACCTGAAGACCCGACCACCTCTAGTTGACTCCCTGTCTCATTGAGCTCAGGTGGCCCAGGTCACTTTGGGAGGATGGCGAGGGGACAACATTGTGGCGGGAACCCACCGCAGAGCAAACTGCCCACCGGGAGGAAAGAAGAAGGAGAGGAAGATACCAGGGTCCCACAGTCCTCTTGCAGGCCACGCCCCCAATGATCTAAGAACCTCCCCCTAGGCTCCGCCTCTTAAAGGCTCCCGCACCTCTCAATGGCGCCACCTGGAGACCAAACGGACCTCTGTGGGGAGACTGATCCAAACCGTATCCCATAACTCGGTCCGTGGTTGGGGTTCACCGTGGGCCCCCTGCCTTGACCCTGAAGCACGATTTTCTCTCTCCTCCACCTGGTGCATGGGCAGGGGGCTCTCGGGTGGGTCCCTCTGATAAGGACCCTGGTCCCCTTCATGGGCTGCACCTGGTGACCTCAGCCGGCCCCAGATTCCTCACCTGCCAATCACCAGGGGTGAGGGGTCAATGCGCAGTGGGACCTGCCCCGGGCAGTGGGTGTAGGTGCCTGGTGGCCTGGACGCGGAGCTGGCCGGACTGTGGACTTCACGTGCTGATCAGGAAGGGGGACCGAGGGGCTTGCAGCCCAAACCTCAAAACTGGGTCAAGAGGACATTAAAAAATTTTTAAAAATCACAAACGTCACCTGGTGCCCACCTGGGGGGACCCGGAGCTCGAGGGCGAGCCCAGGTCTAGGACGAGCCCAGCCACAGGTAAATCAAAGATGCCTGAGACCGTGCCTGGCTGCGTCTGGGGGCTGCTTGTTACGCACCGTTACTGTGGCCAGTGCTGACTGACGCAGTGCTGGGTACCTGCACCTCCCAAGGACGCCTAGTGACCTTCCTTCTGAAGGGTGAACACATGGCCCTGAAAGTGACCTGCCAACTCCTACAACACGCAGCATCCATCAGCCTGGAGATCTTCCGCCCAGAGACACCCATGACCCGCTGACCTCAGAGCACACGCCCAGCCCGGGTGGGTGGGGGTGGCCCCCTGGCCCTGCTGTGCCTTGAGGTCACTCTCAAGCCAGTGGCCAGTTGTGTCCTTGCGCTTGCTGTGCACATCCCAGTCCCCACGTGGGAGACGGGGGGATCATGCTCCAGAGACGTCCTCCTCTCCTCCCAGGGGCTCCGGAGGCCGGAGCAGGAGGATGGCAAGTTGGAGGCCAGCCTCGGCCACGGAGCGAGGGTCCTGAGCAACTCGGCGGAAGCCTGTCTCTACATAAATCATGAACAGGGTCCGGGACGTGGTGCGAGCGGGGGACTCCTCTGGCTGCGGGGCCTCTCTCTGGGCAGGACAGGAACTTGCGGATCAAACCGTCTTTTGACCCAGAACAAAGCCGCCTTCACACTGAGCTTCCCCGCGGCGGGCGGAGAGGCCGTCTGCATGCCAAAGAGCCCATGCGAATCAGGGCCAGCGGGAGGGGACGGCGGCGGCTGCTCTCGCTGTCAGAAACCAGAAAGCCCCCAGCGCACCCTCAGAACCCCGCCACCCAGGCAAGGGCCGCGTCACCTGTCACTCTGGGACCGGGGCTGGTCACCACCCACGGCCTCCAGGGTCCTGCAGGGAGGAGTTTTTTTTTTTTTTTTTTTTTTTCTTGTGGGAAATGGAACCCGTCGGGGCTTAGCCCCGGAGCCACATCCCAGCCCCCTTTTATTTTTAATTTTGACTCGGGTTTTGCTAAGTTGCTGAGGCCGGCCTCCAACTTGCCATCCTCCTGCCTCAGCCTCCCGAGTCGCAGGTGTGCGCCCGGCACCCAGCTGAGAGGCACCTCCCTCAGAAGCCCTGTGCGGAGCTCGTGGCTGGAGCGACAGGCCTCGGAGGGGCCCTGGGTGGACCCACCCATGGAGGCCGGGTGGGCAGAGGTCTTCTGGAACAATCCGGAAGGTGTTGCTCACCTGGTTTTGCAGAGAGAGGAAGGACCCCGGCCTCAGCACGCAGGTGACCTTGTGTTGGGTCTCCAGAGCTCTAGGGTCATAGAGGTCTGGGGTCAAAGCCACCACCGGCTGGGGGACTTGTTACAGCAGCCACCGGTCTCACATCCACCCGGCAAGCTCTCTGTGGGTTTTTTAAGTGATGGGGCACGTGTCTCAGGGAAGATCACACGTCACCGGCCAGCGTGGAGTCCAGGTGGGGACCCTGCAGACGCTGCCCGAGGAACGTGGGACTGGCCTGGTGGTCGGACTTCCTTCTCTGGCTGAGTCTGAAGGTCCCCGTGGGCGAGAGTCCATCAGAACAACCAAAGAGAGGAATAGAGGAGAGAGAAGTGGCCCCGTGTCCCCTCCAGGGTGGCTGGGCAGATGAACAGAGCAAGGATGGACATCTGGTTTCCATCTGAGTGATCTGGAAACATCCAGGTGTCCCGGGTGCCAAGCAACGGCGTTACGACCCCCAGTTCCTCTGCCGCAGCCCTGGCCCCAGGACCTTGGGACGTGCTGTGGGTGGAGAGGGGTCTTTGCAGAGGAGATGGGGGTGCAGTGAGGTCCCCAGGGTGGCCCTGACCCAGCAGGACTGGGGTCCTCGTAGAGGAGGAGATGAGGACCCAGACGCACACAGAGGGACGCCCCGGGAGGACACAGGGAGAAGACGGCGGCTGCCAGCCCAGGGGAGAGGAGGAGGCTGAGGCAGGTGGATTACAAGTTGGAGGCCAGCCTCAGCCAAAGCGAGGCACTAAGCAGCTCAGTGACGTTGTCTCTCAAAATCCAACATAGGGCTGGGGACGGGGCTCGGGGGACAAGTGACTCCGGGTCCAGTCCTTGGTACCCACCGCCCCATAAAGGGAATGAGACCTGGAGACAGTTTTCTGAGGCCATAAAAATGCAATCGCACTGAAACCTGAGGCAAAACAGAGGGACAGAGGGACCTCAGTGCCCCCCACCCCTCTCTGCAGACGTCACCCACTGACTTAAACCCTCGAGTACGGAATCACCCCCAGGAGGACGATGGCTGACCTATACGTGCCTTGGCGAAGCCCCACGTGGATCTCCTGAGACGCATGTCCACTGTCACTCTCAGGGTCCCCGCCGTGACATCCAAGAAGGACACCTGCAGACGTACCACCATGTCACAAGGACCCAGAGCGGTACAGGCCACCATGCTGGGGACGTGGCTCTGGGGGAGTGAGGGGTGACGTTCCTCCAGGGTCTTTGGAGATGTGGACCTGCTCTGAGATGGAGCTCGGGAGCTGTCCGTTTCCCAGGTGTAGACTAATAGTGGATTAATCCACTTGGATGGACTCACTGGGTGTAGACTCATAGTGGATTAATCCACTTGGATGGACTCACTGGGTGTAGACTCATAGTGGATTAATCCACTTGGATGGACTCACTGGGTGGTGGCTGCAGCAGGTGGGGTGTGGCTGGAGGAGGGGGTCCCTGGGCTGTGCCTTTGGGGTCTCTGTCCTGTCCCTGGTGAGCAGAGCTCTCTCTGCTCCCTGGTGCCCTGTCCTGAGCTGCTCTCCTCCTCCAGGCCCTGCCACCATTTTGTTCTGCTCCCCTTGGGCCAGAGCCATGGAGTCGGCCACCAGGGACTGGACCTCGGACACCGTGAGCCCCAAGTCAACTTCTCCTCCTCTAAGTTGTTCTTACGGGATGTTTGGGTTGCAGTACCCCAGAGTCGACTAAAAACCAAAGTACTGCCACCTACATGGGGCATCTGTGGGACACTGTAGTGACTTGGATTGTATCACCCAAAAGGTGACCCCAGGACCCTTGCATGCAGTGGATGAAGAATCTTGAGATGTGGTCAGAGGAGGGGACACAGGCACAGAGGAGGAACCCCGTGGAGACGGAGGCAGAGGCCGGAGTGATGGCCGGCGTGGAATTACGAGGTCCCAAGTCCCAGTGACCCTACTAATGAGGACAGCAGCATGCGGATGGCAGAGGGTGGCATTTCCAGGTTCAAACCCACCCAGGTCTGTCCAGACGTGTCCCACCCTTGGAGTCAAATTCCTGGAGGGGTCCTAGGCCATGGGAGGGGCAGCGGTCACTTGACGTTGAGGACTGAATGCATGAGAAAGTCGCGGCCGAGCGCTGTCCCCTCCCCTCTCTCACCAGGACCGATTCAGTCCAGCCCCGACTTGCCTCGGGCAGCGAGTCCACGTGGGTTACCGGGTCTTGGCCAGGGACCTCTCCGGGATGTCATTTCTGTCTCGCTGGAGAATTATGGGGTGAGAGTCCTGGTCGTCCGTCCCCTGCGAGGCCCCGGCTCTGATCTCCTGTGGACCTGTGCCCTGCTGAGCCGCAGACCTTGGCAGGAGAGGACACTCTTACGGGCACTGACCTAAGAGTCGTCCTCATTAAAGAAGATCCATCGTTGATGGCCGGGCGGGGCCCCGGTCCTGGAGGCCACTGCCCCGAGGAGGAATCAAAGGTGTCTTTTCCAAGCCCGATGGCGGCGTGCCTGTGTCCACAACACCTCAGGCTACTGCAGAGAACAGAGTCCTGTGGTCTCCGGGGTCCTGCGCCCCATCACCCAGGACCTCCTTCAGGTCAGTCGGGGAGCCACCTCGACACTAAAGAACCATCCCCGGACACACGGTGGTGTCCAGTGTCCTTTTATGGTGACAAAAAAAAAAGGATTGTGACCCGGAGTCACTCAGGACCCCACAGGAGAGGAATTTCTCTACCTACAGGGCTTTGTCACCCTCTGCCCTTCCTCGGGTCCAATAAATTCCATCTGGTGAAGTCAGTGTCCACAGAGGACCCCATTGGCCATTCCACTGGATGATTCCAAAATGGCGGCCTGCAATGGCAGCCCAAGTTGGGCTCCAGGGTCAGCAGAAGGTTCCTCGGAGAAGAGAGCCATGGGACAATGTCACAAACGGAATTCACAATGTGCAGACACCTGTGCGCTCTCGGGGGAGTCCTCGTCCCCAGAGGTGAGAGGCTGGGAGTAGAGCAACATGGGCACTGGCGGTCACCAAGACGGCTAGCTGGGTAGGGACCGGGCCACCAGCGTCAGGAGGTGCTGAGCCCCCGTTAGGAGAACGGGATAATCCACACCCACGGGCTTCCCCAGTCCGCCTTCACGGAGGAATCACCCCCCACCCACCCACCCACCCACACGCTGACCTTTCTTTCTTTTTCTAAAAAATATATTTATTTATTTATTCTTGTGCGTTGCTATGACAGAACAATCTGAGCCTGGGTGATTTATAAAGAACAACAACAAAAAAAATGGTTCCGTTTTTTTCTGGAGACCAGGAACTCCAAGATCAAAGGGCCAACATATTGGGTTCCCCGGTGCTGGGATTTCCAAGATGGCGCCCCGCTCTCGCATTGTTGGGGTGTAGATCAGGGATGTCCCCTAAATGCTCATGGGCTGAAGGTCATGGCCTTGGAGACCGTTGATGGACTCCCCCCACGGGTGGGAGGACATCTTGGGTTTTCCAAGGTCCTGAGCTTCCAGGTCTCCGAGGCAAACAAATCTTTTTTCTTGTCATATCACTGATGCTCCTGCGGTTCCAGAGATCTGCAAGGTCACCTTCTGTTGCAAAGAAAGAAAAGAAATCTGCCTAGAAAGGCTCACAGAACTCACTTTCCAGTTGCTTCTAGACACAGGCTACAGATTTTGCAGCAAAAAGGTGCAGATTGTAATCCCCCCAAAGCAAAAGGTCCCCCCAGCTGGCTCTGCCTGGTGGCCTCACACCGACGACAATAGAGGAGAGGATCGTCACCCAGGGAAGCTCCCAAGAGCTGGGTCTCCAGGGTTGTCATTGGAGGTCAGCCACCAGGTCATGGTCATGGTCAGCAATTCATTAGTCAAAAATTCCCAGAGCCACAGGATGAGGACCCCACGTGGGTGTTCAGGATAATGGGAGAAGCCCTTGGCGGGGGGGAGATTTTTGCGCTGAGAAGGAGCATATTTGGTAAAAGAAGCCTAACGTGGGGTCAGGACTTTGGGGCCATGAGGCTCATAGAATCCAAGATGGCGGCTCTCGAAGCTTTAGGTCCTGTTACGCCCTGGGGATGAGGACAATGGGTTTGTCCTTTGTGCGTTGCTGTGACACAACAATCTGAGCCTGGGTATTTATAAGAACAAAAAAAAAATGGTTCCTTTTTTTTCTGGAGACCAGGAATTCCAAGATCAAGGGGCCAACATATTGGATTCCCTCGTGTTGGAATTTCCAAGATGGCGCCCTGCTCCCACATTGTTGGGGTGTAGATCAGGGATGTCCCCTAAATGCTCATGGGCTGAAGGTCTGATCCACCGTGGTTTGGTGCCACTGGGACTTGGTGTAAAATGTGCAAGACGGGGTCCAGTTGGAGGAAGCAGTCCCTGTGGCCGTGGCCTGGAAGGCTATACCCTGTCCCTGGACCGTCCTCTCTCTCCCCCCCTCTCTCTCTCCCTCCCTCCACCTGTGTCCTCCACCTCCTGACCTCTCTGCACCCTACGGATCCCCGAGTCAGGGCACGAATAACGAGGTGCCATTTGCAAAATGGCTTGGAGCAGCAAGGGACCAGGTTCCATTTGGGGTCTGAGCCTTGGAGGGGCCTTTAATGGGGTCAACTGGCTGCAAGGAACCCGGCATTTGGGGGCGGAGGCTGGGCAGGGAGGCCGGGAGCCGGGAGGCGGGGGGTGAGCTGCTGCATCAAGGTGCGAGTTGCGCTGCAGAGTTACCAAAGGGCCGGGCGGCTGGGCCAGGCGGGCGGAGGCCCTGGGGCTGGGCTGGGCACATTCCCGCGGCTGGGGTTGGACCTGGGAGGTCCGGGAGGGACAGCGGGGGATCCTGTTTCACTGGCCTGTTGCAGAGGCTCACCGCAGGCCACTTGGCTCCGGGGGAAGATGTCACACCTTTGCTGGAAACTGGCCTCGGCTCCTGCGGTGCGGCCCCCCTCCCCGGGATTCCCGGCAAGTGGACGGCCAAGGCCTCGGGGTCAGCCTCGCTTCTCTGCAGCTGGAGGTTAGTTAACGGCGGTGCAGGGCGGGCTCGGCGGGTAAGCTGCGCGCAGGACGGGGGCCGGGGAGGAAGGCGCCCACCCCGTCTTGGAGAGGGACAGGAGATGGCTGGGTCTGCCCCCTGGGCCACGTCCCAGGTGCGTCCAGGGAGGGAGAAGGCACAGACGGGACCGAGAGCAGGAAACAGGGAAGGCAGAGGGCAGGTCCCCAGGGGACATGGGCACGCGGGGCAGGTGGCTGGTTCCCGGCAGAGAACCCAAGGAATCCCTGAGCCCAGCGGAACGGATCCCAGACGCCTCTGGCCTCTGGAGTTGGCCTCCATGGAGGCTGCGGCCTCCACTCAGCCTCCGAGTGCCCCGCGCTCCGAGGATGAAGTCAGCGAGAGGAGCGGGTGGCTGTGCCCGTGCGCGGGTGAAGGACAGCTGCAGCCACCCATCCACCCACCCATTTATCCCTCCATCCACCCATCCATCCTGTTGGCTCCATTTTTCTGGAGGACTCTAATACAAGACCCAGCTAATCCTCTACCATTTCTGGACACCCAGAGCCAGGGGGACGTCCCATCCTCCTGTTGGCCCCACCCCAGGCTGTCCATTCCCTCCAGAGCCCTCAGGGTCCAGCCAGACTTGCCCTGGGCTTCCCGTGACTCACTTTCCGGCACTGTGACAACATACCTGTAAGGATCCGCTTTACAAGATGATAAAGGTTCTTTAAAATCTAGGTTTCAGAGGCTCCGATCTCTGGTCACACGGGTTCTGTCTTTTCAGCTCCAAATGCAGAGTGGGTTGGACGAGGAGTCCTCCAGAGTCACGTCCACCTGTGAGTGGGACCTGGTGTGGGAACAGGGTCTCTGCAGAGGTGATTAGTGGAGGGTCCTGAGATAGGCTCCTCCTGGGGCAGGTGGCCCTCCTGCAATGGTCGTGTCCTCCCAAGAGACAGAGGAGGGGACACAGACCCAGAGGAGGAGCCCCGTGGAGACGGAGGCAGAGACTGCAGTGAAGGGCCAGCCGCCCAGGGCCACCTGGAGCCCAGGAGCTGGACAGGCAGGAGGAGCCCCCTGGAGCCCTGGAGGGAGCTGGACACCACTGCACATGATTGAACGGTAGCCCCAAGAGATGTGTCCATGACCTGAACCTAGAAGCCGTGCATGGCCACTGTGGGGCAAATTGGGTAAAGAATATCGATTTTGGGCTGGGCACCTGTGACCCTCGGGACCTGGAGGCTGAGGCCGGAGGATGGCAAGTTGGAGGCCAACCTCGGCAACTCAGTGCAACCCTGTCTCAAAATAAAAACACAAACGGGCCGGGGTGTGGCTCAGTGGTGGGGGCCCCTGGTCAGCCGAGGACCCCACCTATATCTTCAAACACATGAGACTCTGTTTCGGATGATGAACCTTAAGGCTAGACAGTCCCCAGGAGGCTCAGGGTCTCCGATCGGCCTCTTTTCTTGCAGAAGGGTCTCGATAGGAAACGTGCAGCTCAGGTTTTGGCACAGAATTTCAATCGGACTCGAGTTGGTGGGGGGCCGTGCGGGGGGTCGGGCCTGACGACTGATTGGGGGGTCCCCTGTAGCGACCCAGAGAATGTCCTCGGAGCGGACCGAGGCGGGATGTGCCCAGCGAAACGCACGCGCTGGCGTGGCCCCGAGTTGCTTTATGTTACGGTGATTAAGAGGCTGAGTTTTGTGTCCTGCAATTAAAAAAAAAAAAAAAAATATCAAAGGAACAGTGACGGGTGGAGTCACAGCTCTGCGGAGGAGACGGCTCAGCGCCCTGCACGCAGCCCTGGGGGGGGGGGGGGATAACTGAACAGCAACAGCCAAGGAGCAGAGGAGCCGGGCACCGACCTCCTGGGCTCGGGTGGCGAGTGCATTTGATGGACAGGAGGCTGCCGTTGGCAGCGAGTGGTTTTTAGGGGCAGGAGAACCTCCTGCAATAAATGCCCTCAACAAAAATGGCCGCAGGAACCTCATGTAGGCAGTGCCCCAAACCAATATGGAGGATGCTGGTGGCTGTGCTTTGGGATACCCTTTAGGTTAGATCAGGACCGGGTGGGGGTGGGGGGCTCAGCCGGCTGCGATTTTTTTTTTTTTTTTTTTTGAGAGGGGGGCAAATTGCAAGGGGGAAGAAGCCCTTGTTGGTCTCTGTGCCTTTGCAGGATGGTAGAGAAATTTGCATTTTACACTAAATCCCCTCAGTTGCTTAGGGTCTCACTAAGTTGCTGAGGCTGGCCTCCAACTTGCCATCCTCCTGCCTCAGCCTCCCCAAAGTCTAGGGTGATGGGCGGGCGCCACCGCGCCTGGCTTCAAACAATTCCTGGGCACGTTAAGTGGAAATTAACCCTGGTAGGAACTTAACAGACGCTCATTAAACGAGCGCACGAGTGTGAGCCTTAAGCACTTTTTACCCACTCATTGCTCATGTCTCCCGTTTTCTTTTTCAAACCGTTTTATCCCCAGCTGCAGGATAAGCACAAAAATCTGGAACGGCTGTTACGTTTGTTTGCTCTTTTAAAAAAAAATGTTACACTAAATCCCCAAATTGCTGATTGCACTTATTGTTTTTTTCCTCTAGAATCAATGTTTCCTAGTTAAGAGAAATAAACAGGAAAAGCATCTTTCAACTCCAAAGCAACGTGATCCATTGCAAACGGGGTTACGTGCAAATGGGGGAGATCGAGTTTCTCTGTGCAGAGGCCCCAGGGGCTGGTGTGGAGGGGGCTCTGGGAGGGCTGAGCTCCCAGGTGCAGCCCAGGAAGGGGACCAGGGTCCTTGTCAGAGAGACCCGAGAGCCCCCTGCCCGTCCCCCATGGAGGACCCAGGAGAAGGCCCCTCTGGGAGCAGGAAGCAGCCTTAGCTGACCCCTGGCTGCCCTGCCTGGACCTCGGGCTGCAGCCCAGAGCTGGGAGCATCAGCTGTCAATCATTTAAGGGGCCCTAATGGACCATCAGGAGGTACCAGACCCCTCCACTAGCCACGGGGCACAACCCCTTGATGTTGGCCGTGCCAGGGGCCCTCGGGTGGGTGCCCTTGGCAGACGCACCCCCGAATCTGAAAGCTAAAGGGTGCAGCTCCATTCCTCTGGCCTTTCAACCTAAAAAGGGCCCAGTGATCTCGGAATTCCCTGAACCAATATGGCAGCAAGAGCCTCATGCAATAAATGCCCCAAACCAACATGGCGGCAGGAGCCTCACCAAATAGATGCCCCAAACCAACATGGCGGCAGGAACCTCATGCAATACATGCCCTGGACAAAAATGGCAGCGGGAACCTCATGTAGCCAATGCCCCAAACCAACATGGCAGCTTGAGCCTCCTGCAACCACACGAGTCAAAGGTGGTGTGTGGACCCCTCAGCCAGAGATGAGCAGGTGGGTGGAGACGGGTGCCACCCAGGGCTGCAGGAAACACATGGACAACAGCTCCATCTCAGGGGGAGACGCTCACCCTGGTTCTGTGGGAGAACTAACAGAAGGCAGGAAGGGCGGGGTGCGTGGGGTTTTGCAGGGAGAAGAGGAGTTTGCTGGCAGAGTCCAGAGGAGCAGCATTTGGCAATGCCTGCAGGTGTGGCTGTGGGTCCCCAGGAGAAGGTGAGGGTTCGGCAGGTGCCCCGGAAGCGAGAGACCCGTCTCGTCCTGGTGATTGTTTTCAGTGGTCTTTCAGGGGACCTGGGACACACTCAGGACCCGTACCCCCAGAATATCCTGTGCGTTTAGATTTTGTCATTCCTCATGCTCCATGTAGATTCTTTTTAATCTGGTGGCATCTTTGCAAGACTCCAAAGCAATCCACCTGTCAATCACCCACCAACAGGGAGGGTGAAGGATGCACGGCCTCCCCCTGATCCAGCCGCACCTGCGCTCCATCCACCCCCGCACCACCCTAGCTGACCCCCACCCCACGGGCTCCGCAGCCCTTCCATCCCTGGAGTCCCTTGTCCCTGGTTTTATGACATCTTCATTTTAACGGTCTGCAACGTTATGAGAAGCGTAGATCACGCCCTGTGCCACTCCTCGGCTGACTCTGCCCCTGCGGACGTCAACGGGAAGATTCATCCCCACCCCACCGTGTCCCCGGGCTGCTTGGATTCCGATGACTCAATGACTCGGACGCGACCCAGCGGGTGGACATTCTGCAGATGTCTGCAGCCTGTCCCTGCCTGCAGGCCACCGCAGGTCCCCCGTGGGGTGAGCATCTGAGGACGCGTCTCTCTCTCTCTCTCTCTGCACCCTTCTACCTGCCTTCAAGGGTCAAGTTCCTCCCAAGTTTTCTATTTTCCCTCCAGAACCCAACACTTGTCCCCAAATCGCTGGTCAGCTGAGAGGCATGGCCCCGAATCAGGGGAGCCACCAAGTCCCCTTGTTCTCCTGTAACCTGTGCAACTGGACTAGCCCAACCACTCGGGAGATATCTGTGCAAATTCAATGCACAGATATGGTTCTGGAACCACTGGATTAATAAATAATAATAATAATAATAATAATAATCCACAGATGGTCACGCAAATCTGTAGCTTCAAACCATCCACGTTTCACCACAAAGATCGGAAGCATCCATTCATGACCCTTAGGTTTGCACAATGGACTTGAGCGGATTCTTCTTCCAAGGCGACCGCGGATGGTGGACACCCACGTCCCTATTCTGTAGGGAAATGGAAACTCCACACGCCCGGACCCCCACGGACGGCTAAAATGGAAAACACGCCCAACACCGAGTTTGGACGAGGAGACAGAGCCACTGGGCGATTCTGGGTGGAAATCCAAAATGGCGCCCGTAGCTGGAGAACGTGGGCAACTGGGCATAAAGGTCAATATACACTTGCTGCTCGCGCTGGCCGTGGCTGGGTATGTGCCCAAGAGGAAGGGAAGCTCGAGGTCACAGATGACCCGTCCACGCATGTTTATAGTGATTTTTCTTTATGATGGTTAAAAATGGGCGTGCAGCTACCTGGGTCATTCATTGGGGGACTGACCAAGGCCACACTACGGTCACACACACAAAGGAAGCAGAGACTGGAGCACCCAGGTTTGCACCAGAAGAACGCACAATGGTCAGCGTGGACATCCACGGGTCAATCTTCAGTGGTCCATGCGCACGGTGGAATATTACGCAGCTATGAAAAGGAATCCATCTCTGCTGGTTGGTGCAGGGTAGGAGAACCTTGGAAACGGGATGCTCCGATTAGACACCAAAGGACACTCAACTTCATTTCGGTCAAACTATCCAGATGGGGCACATTCGGCGACGGAAAGCAGGTTTGAGGTGGGCCAGGGGCTGGGGGAAAGGGACCCCATGATGCTGCCCCCCCCCCAGTGCCTGATGCCCTCCAAGGACAGGAAATCCTGCTCTGCTGGACACAGAGCGCAGCGGGGTCGCCCCTGCCCTCCTGCACGAGCTGAGCTGGATCCAGGGGGCCCCTTCCCACCCCGCTGGGAGGCTCAGGGAGGGACCGGTCCCTCTCTTTGATCCGGGAGCCCGGGGACCCCATCTGCTCCCAGCAAGTGCCAATCAGACCCAGGTGGCTCCTGCAGAGCGACGCTGCACTCGAGGGAGCCTAGAGCGCCCCCGTCCTGCAGCCCCCGTGCGCTCGCAGCGCCCCCCTGGGTGGAGCCTCCCCGACTCCCTCCCGGGCCTCAGTCTGTGAAGAAAAGAGAGGACAGAAACCAGATTCCCGTTTGCTTGTAAAGGGGGGTTAATGGCGCTGTTACGGCCCAGGGAAATGAAGTCCTTATGAAGCGGGTCCCCAATCAGGGCCCGCGCTGAGCCGGGCATCTGCTGCGCATTAGCACTTGGCCGGCTGCGCGGGGCGCGGGGCGCGGGGTCCTGTTTCCATTCAGCGCCTCGAGGGGCCCCTTTGGGTCTGGGAGGTAGATCCAGGAGGCTGGGCACCTTGCAGGGCCTCCGCCCACGTGGTGGCCCCCGTCCATCTTAGCACGGTTGCTCTCGCTGGGGACTGCGCTAGGGGTTGACAGGGGAGGCCACGCTTTGAAAAGTGCAGCCTGTTGGGTGTGACATTTACGGCACAGAAAAAAGTTCGCTTTTTTTAAATTTTATTTTTATTTTTATTTTTTCCCCCGGGGCAGGGCTGAGGATTGAGCCCAGCAAGCTGGACCTCCTAAGCAAAGACTCGGCGGCTGAGATCCACTCCGAGCCCGTTTTTAAATTTTATTGGGACCCAGGGGTCTCGCTGAGTTGCTTCGATAAATGGCTAAGGCTGGCCTCCGACTTTGCAGGCCTCCTGCCTCAGCCTCCCGAGCCATGGGAATGACTGGTGAGCACTGTGCACGGCACGTGGCCTTTTGAAGTGCCGCTTTTTAATCAGAAAAAAAGTCAGGGGACAGCCGGCATGGTGGCACACACCCCTCCTCCCAGTGGCTTGGGAGGGTGAGGCAGGAGGATCGCGAATTCAAAGCCAGCCTCAGCAAGAGCGAGGCCCTAAGCAACTCAGGGAGACCCTGTCCCTAAATAAAATGCCAAATAGGGGCTGGGGACGGAGCTCAGGGGTCCAGGGACCCTGGTACCAAAAAAATGTCAAGGAGGAGGATTGGACCAGGGAGCTGCCTTTGGCTTGCTCCCCGTCACTGTGACAAACACCTGGGACCATCGCATTATGAAGACAAAAGGTTCATGTTGATGGACAGTTCTGGAGAGTTCAGCCATGGTCCATCGGCCCCAGGTGCAGGGACAAGAGGGTCCCTCACGGCAGGCCCAGGCCTGGGGGTCATTCCTGTGCAGGAGAAGGGGTCCCCATAATCTAGGCCACGCCCCCAGTGACCTCATTTCCGCCCAGGCTCCACCTCTTAAAGGCTCCGCAACCTCTCAATAGTGGCCACTCCAGTGCGTGCGCCCTTTGGGCTGGGAGGGGACGCTCCAGGTGCAAAGTACAACCAGGAAGAGGGACAGTTGGCCCTCCCAGCTCCTGGGGCTCCAGGTGTCCCTGGGCTGGTGGCCCCATCACTCGGGTCTCTGCCTCCGTCTCCACGTGGATCAAGTCTGACACAGCCAGGGACTGAGCCCGGGTGCCTAAGCACCGAGCCACAGTCCAGCCCCGTTTCTTCTTTGCTGAGAGACAGGGACTCGCTGTGTCACTTAGGGCCTCGCCAAGGGCTGAGGCTGGCCTCCCTTTCGCCCTCCATGGGGCGCTCTTGGGGGAAGGCCCACGGAGACTGCTGCGAGGAGATGCTTCTGGGCACCCCCAGGGACACCGCTGGGGCAGCTGGGGCTCCATCCCGTGGGGCTGACCCAGGGTTTGGGGCCGCGCTGAGACCTTGCCTCCCTCTGCGGGTGGTTTTTGTTGGTGGAAGAGTCACTGCTGGCGTTGACCATTGGTCCACTGGGACCCCTGTCTCTTCTTCTTTTTCTCTATTTGCTTCCTGGCCACCATGAGATGATGGGCTATTGGGATGCTCGGCCTCTCCACGGGCTCAAAGCAACAGGGTCACCTGACCACACACCGGGACCATCCAAACCCTGATCCCCAAATAAACCCTCTGTAACTCGGTCGTCTCCATCTTTGCAGTGATGGAGGGGTACTTAGCACAGCACCTTTCGGGATCCCCTGCCCCTTCGGGACCTGCAGGAGCTGAGCCGGGCTGAGCTGTGAAGTAGGGTCCCCGGGCAGGCAGCAGGTGTCTGGGGGACCAGGCCCGAAGATGGGGTGGGACACTTGGTGCACGGGGCCTGGGGTCCCAGCCGAGGCTCAGCAAGAAATCGATGCAGAGGGGACAACCCGGAAATGCTGAATTCGCACCCAGGTCTCCCGTGAAGGTTTTCTGCTGGGCCAGGTGGCACTCGGTCACCTGGACCTTGTCACCCAGGGGCTCACGTTGGTGGCAGTCACCTCTGCCCGCCCCAAGATCCGGCCTCACTTCTGAGGCTCCATCCCCCAGGGGACATCTGCAGCTGGGGAGGCTGAGGCAGGAGGATGGCGAGTTCAAAGCCAGCCTCCGCCAAAGCGAGGCCCTGAGCAGTTCAGGGAGACCCTGTCCCTAAATAAAATGCAAAATAGGGCTGGGGAGGGGGCTCCGGGGTTGAGTGTCCCTGAGGTCAATTCCCGGTACCAAAAAAAAAAAGTCTGGGAACAGACAAACCCGTGGCCTCCACCTCCGGGGAGGTCCGAGCCTCTGTAGCAGAAGGGATGAGACTCCTCAGCCTCTTGCCCCAGGGGCCGGGCAGCGGGGTTCCTGGGCCTGGGGAGAACAGAGAGGCTCCGGTTTCAGCCCCCAAGTGAGCGTCCTTTGAAGTCCCCAGATGCCTTGTGGCTACTTCCAAATCCCTTTCCCAATCGTCAGCGCCTTTAATCAAGGGACTCGACATTTCGATTGTGAAATGTTTCTGGAATCAGCGTTTCTGTGGCCCCGGACAGGGGCGGGGAGTGGACCCCAGAAAGGGGGCAGGATGTGCTTACTGTGGGGGACGGGCCACCGTCCCTGTGGCCTGCACTCGGTTCCTCGGGGCCCTGGGAAGGTCCGGCTTCGGGAAACTCACTAAGGTCCCCGTGGCCTCCGCTCACCCTCTGCCGGCTCCAGGGGGCTCCTCCTGCCTGTCCAGCTCCTGGGCTCCAGGTGGCCCTGGGCTGGTGGCCCCTCACTGCAGTCTCTGCCTCCGTCTCCACGGGGCTCCTCCTCTGGGTCTGTGTCCCCTCCTCTGTCTCTGGGGAGGACACGGCCATGGCACGAGGGCCCCCTGCCCCAGGAGGAGCCCAGCTCAGGGTCCTTTTATGGGGGCAGGGGTACCAGAGACTGAAGTCAGGGTCACCCGACCCCTGAGCCCCGTCCCCAGCCCTATTTTGCATTTTATTTAGAGACAGGGTCTCCCTGAGCTGCTCCGGGCCTCGCTGTGGCGGAGGCTGGCTTTGAACTCGCCATCCTCCTGCCTCAGCCTCCCCAGCTGCTGGGATGACAGGCGTGGGCCTCGGCGCCGGGGTAAGGTGTGAACTTCTGGCCACTGGTAACAGGTACTGTCCCCTGGAGACCGGGAAGCCACTCTCCATGGCCGCTGGGATCCCACCTGCAGCTGTGGTCTGAGGTCCCCGCGGCCCAGCGTTTAGGGGTACGGAAAGGAGACCCTGGTCCGAATGGCAGGCAAGGGAGGCCCAAGCCCACGAGGTGGACGCCAGGTGCTACCCATCCTGAAGGCCACCTCTTTCCAATCACGGTGCCCAGGACACGTCCCCTTGGTGGACGTGGTGGGATCAGACGCGACAGCTGCATCCGAACAGCAACTTGCAGCCTCTCTGGGCCTCTGAGGCTCGGGGACACATAATTGTACCCAATGTATACCTAGAAGAGTGCACCTAATTGACACCCCTGTTTACCGTGCTAAGCGCCCCCAACGGTGTGCAAAGACGGACCCAGGCGCCCCCTAATGCCCGCTGGCCATGTCCCCGCCCTCTGCAGATCCCGACCATTGTCACAGACCTGCGCCTCGCGTCCTTGTGGTCCATCACGGCCACCTCTGGGGCCATTATCACCCTCGATGGCATGTCACACCCGAGAGTCCCCGGCCCTAAGTGTCTGTCCTCGCGGCTGAGGGGGCCTCATTCGTCCTTCATCACCCGCGGGACTCGATCGGGGCCCTCAGTGCGCACTGAGAACGCGCGGATGGCGACGCGGGGTGGCCACGGGCGCTGCGCCCCGAGGACCCCGGGTCCGCGTCAACGAGGCTGTGACTGACGTCCGCTTGTCCCGCCTGCCCGGCTCCGGGGGCACCTGACACCCTGGCGACACACACGGTGGCCAAGGGTCACCGTGACACACACCCACCCCGACTCCTACTGCGCTCAGGGAGACGACGGCCTCCTTTCTCATTACGGTAGAAACGTGGAGGCCGGGACTCCTTGACTCCTCCGCTGCCGAGTATTATTCAGAGGTGGAAGGATTGGGTTGTGAGACGTGTAGACTCATAGTGGATTAATCCACTTGGATGGACTCAATGGGTGGTGACTGCAGCAGGTGAGCGTGGCTGGAGGAGGGGGTCCCTGGGCTGTGCCTTTGGGGTCTCTGTCCTGTCCCTGGTGAGCAGAGCTCTCTCTGCTCCCTGGTGCCCTGTCCTGAGCTGCTCTCCTCCTCCAGGCCCTGCCGCCATCTTGTTCTGCTCCCCTTGGGCCAGAGCCATGGAGTCGGCCACCAGAGACTGAACGTCGGCCACCAGGAGCCCCAAGTGACCTTGTCCTCCTCTAAGTTGTTCTTGTTGGGTCTTTTGGCTGAAGAATGAATGAACAGAATGGGGTCCACGCATGGGGTGGACTATTACACAGCCATGAAAAGGAGTGGGGTTCTGACCCATGTTACAACGTGGGTGGACCTTGAGGACAGGATGCTCGGGGCCAGGCGCAATAGCCACCTCCTGTGTGATTCGATTCACATGGAAGGTCCAGAGTAGGGAATTCTGCAGAGGCAGAAAGTGGATTCATGGCTTGAGTGCTGGGGTTTAAGTATCAGTGGTCACCTGTGCATCCCCAGGGACTGGGGAGGGGAGATGGGGAGGGAGTGCTAATGGGTAAGGGTCTCCTTTTGGGTCACAGAATGTTCTGGAACTAGGCAGAGGTGGTGCTTGGCATCACGCATGCACTAAATGCGCTTGAATCCTGATACCGTGACCCACAGTCCATGTTCCAATCAGCACCGGATCTAGATACCTCCATTATTGGTATAAATGGAAAAGAACGGAAAGCTGGGTGCAGGAGATACTGGTGCACCCGTGCTCCCCACAGCTCCAGTCCCCAAACCCAGGACGTAGAAGCCACCCGGGTGTCCATTAAAGGAAATGTGACCTGGATTGTGCAATGGAATATTATTCAGCCCTGAAAAGGGGGGAGACTCTGGCACAGGCAATGACAGGAAGGAACTCCTGCTGAGTGACATACACCAATCCCTACAGTGACGGACGTCATGGGATGGCACTTATGAGACTTGCCTAGGGCGGCCACGCACTCTAGGAGACAGGAAGTAGAATGGCCTGCGTCAGCAGGTAAGGTTGAGGGTCTCACTGAGTTGCCTAGGACCTCACCAAGTTGCTGAGGCTGGCCTCCCACTTGCCATCCTCTTGCTTCGGCCTCCTCAGCCGATGGAGTGACAGGAATGGGACACGGCTGGGACCAACCCCCTTGCACAGTGCGCTGCCCAGCAACGGGCCCATAGCCCCCCAGTCAAACCTGGTTGAGGCTCCGTGAGCGCCTTGGCTCTTTGTCCGGAGCTTGTCCCCCGTCCTGGGCCCTCTTACATTTTTTCCCATCGTGGGATCAAATGGGGGGGGAGGATTTTCTTTCCAGGGTTTTTACGAGTGGCATCAGGGTTTTACGAGACTCCCCTCTGCTTCCCGCCCGGCCCTTCTAGAAAGCATCTCCGCCGCAGAAGCCATCCTTGGCTTCGGTCCTTCTTATTTTTTTTTTTCCCCTGTTAATTTACTTGATATGCAGGGAGCGCCTCCAACTCCGGGTTGTTTCTATTTTAATTTGAATTTCGCCTCGAGGCATCATGGGAGACCTAGGGCTGCTCCCGGGGCGCAGAGAAGGTGGGAGCCGGGAGGAGGGGGTGAGGGGTGCAGACCCAGGGGGTGCACGGCCTTGAGGACCAAGGGGCCCGGGAGGAGCAGAGGGACCGGCAGGGCCGCTGGGGCCCTGGGGGTGGGCCCACCAGGAAAATCTGTCCCTGTCAAGATTTGAATGCAATCAGGTCATAACAGCCGTAATAATGTGTGCATATGTGAACAGAGAGCCGTGAGCCCCGCCGTTCTGTGCAATTATGATGCACCAACAGAAACACAGAAAGAAATAGCTAACAGCCGCTGAGAATGAGGTGGCGGCTCCACGGGATTGTGTCCATCAGCTCTCCGATACTGTGACAGAGCACCTGAGGGCGCCCACTGGAGGGAAGAAAGGTTTGTTTGGGCTCCGGATGCCTCTGTCCCTGCTCGCCTGGCTCTGTTGCTTTGGGCCTGTAGTGACACACTGCATATGGCGGGACCATGGGGTGGAGGAGGTCAGGTGACCCGGAAGTAAAAGAGGCAGGCAGGAAGAATGCAATTTCCACCATCCCCTTCCAGACCACACCCCCAGCACCTCACTTCCTCTCTAGGCTCCACCTTTTAAAGAGCCCACAACCTCCCAGTCGCACCAAGGGACACTACAGCGTAGACCATGTCCTCAAACCGGGCTGTTGTGCCCCACGGGCTCTGCTCCATGTTCAAGTCCGGGTGAGCACTGTCTCCGGAGTGCTGCTTCTGCCCCTCCCGCAGGAGGAGGACCATGAGACCGAGCACCCACAGGCTTGGCCTCATCCCGGGACTCCACTGACAGCCTCCAGTGGTTCAACCTGGTGGGCATTGCTAACTAGAGGAGGCTCAGGCTTGGTGTGGCAAGTAATGGATCCTTGATGTGCCACGGGATGGTATTGGGAGGTGAGGGAGGGACTTAAGACGGAATTCAATGAGGCCACGAGGGTACGGCCCCCCGTGATGGGATTAGTGTCTCCCCAGAACAGAAATGGAGGCTGGACTCCCTGCCCTTCCCCATGAAGGACCCAGGAGAAGACGTCTCTGGGAGCAGGAGGCAACCTCAGCTGACCCCGGCTGCCCCGCCTGGACCTGGGGCTGCAGCCCAGAGCTGGGCCCTGGGGCCTGTTGTGCTCTGTAACCTGCCCGGGCTGCGGGCTTTTGTTACAGCACCGCCAAGCGCGCGGGCGGGCGGGCCGGGGTCGGGCCCGCTGTCTGTCAGCCCTGGGTGAGGAGGACAGCGACCTCAGTCCTTCCTGCCAGGCTGGGTCAACGAGGCCAGGAGCATCGGGTTAGGGCGTGACAGAGCTCGCAGACAGAAAGGTGGGGCTCTCCTGTCGCTCAGAACCCAACGCAAAATAAATGCACCCCCAGCCCCACCGGGGACAGGGATGTGTGCAACCCGGGGCTCAGCGCGTCCCCACCCCCCCCCCCGGGGGACTGACCAGGTCAGTAAAAAAGAATGTTTAAGGGCTGGAGATGGGGGGTCCCTTCCAGGTGCACATGCCTATCTAGGGTCCTGGGGTCACCACCCGCCTGGGGACAGCTGCATGCAGGTACATTGAGCCTCTCAGCTGCCTTTGCCCCAAGAGGCTCAGAGTGTCCATCAGGGACCCCAAGGGATGCGCAGGGTCACCTGCAGCGGGTGCAGGTGGGCTCCCCCGAACTCCTCCTCTGGGATCCGTTGGCTTCCCCCCCCCGGCGGGGGGGGGGTGTCCCCGACCTGGCCCCGGAGCAGACGTCAGGTCCCCAAGTGCCAGTCCGTCAGCGTCTTCCGGAGCCCCACAACCCGAGTGGAAGGTGGCTCATCTTTCCTGTTCTTTTTCTTTCTTTTTTTTTTTTTTTTAAATGCTACCGTAGACTCAATTAAAATAGAGTCAGGCTGACATCTTGCAGAATGCAGCCTGATCAAAGCCCCCCAATGCCCATACCGCGTGTGACATGAAAACACCGTGTTTGGTGGCACCCTGACACACGGGAACAGGTCAGGTAATTACGGGGAGATCTGTGATGAATCGGTTGCAATCGCTGCTCCTGTCCCCCATTATCACAAGCCATCAAACGCAACAGCACGGCTCCCCCCAGCTCCTGACGGATTCCGAGCCCCGGTGACATGCTCCCTCCGTGATACAGATGGTATCTGCGGAGTGACTGAATTAATTTGACAGTCAAGAGGGGCAGGGAGTTACCCGGCTTCCTTTAAATACCAATTTTTTAATTGCACCGAGATGGAGGAGCTGGGTGGTTCTTTTTTTACTTATTTATTTTATTATTTTTTTTCTCTCCTTTTTATTTTTAATTTTTATTTTTTGCAAAAGCACTGGGTGCTCTTGTAGGGAGGTGCCCCTGCTCCGGGTCTGAGCAGACGGAGGAGACACGCGCAGGCAGGCAGGCGCACCCTGTGCCGAGCATAATAATTGCATATGCACAAAGACGCTAGGTGGCTGTTTTAGCATCTGCATGGTAATTGCTTTGCTGCAAAATTCGCCCCCTTCCCCTCCCTCTCTCTCCTCTCTCTGTTGCAAGCCTCTGCCTGCTGCACGGGTAGCGCACTGCGCTCATTAGGATGGCGAAGGAATGCACCCTCGTCCGGCCTTCATGTGTGGATTCCATTAATCCAATAACGAGACCCATGCATCTGGGGGGCCCAGGGTGCAGCCCGGGACTCCTTCTCGGGGCGGATGTATTTTTTTATTATTATTATTATTATATTTTTTTTCCTTTCCTGCCTTGCTATAACGTGATAATTGGCTTAATTCCACCCTCTCTCTCTGTGTCTCTCTCTCTCTCTCTCTCCGGCAAACTAATTACGGCTTTTTTACATTAAACTCTAATAGATTTCAATTTATCTCCTCTAAATTATCCCAGGGATCACAGGGAGAAACGAGGCGCGCGGGCGTCGGTCGTAGCAGCAGAACGCGGCGCGCACTGACTGCAGGTCTCACTGCGCAGCCGCGGGTGTGAGAAGGGGGGGGCGGGCGTGTCTGTGCGCATGCGTAAACCCGTGAGCCTCGGTTTCGCTCTTAAGCGTGCTAAGGCTTCTTGCAGAGAGAGGTCGCCAGAAAATATTGAGCAAATCATTGCATTTTCTTTCCTTTTCCTTCCCTTCCTTTGCTTTTCGTTCCTTCTCTTCCTTCCCCAGTCCCCCCCCCCTCTTTTCCAGCGTCTGCGTCCATGCACAAACCCAGGCCCGTGCGCAAAGACGCACCCTAAACCCGAGATTGCTGCACACGGCCCCACAAGGCCAGCACAGACCCCAGGAACTGGGACGGGCCTCCCCGGGGCGTTATCTGTCCCTCAGGGGCTGAGGGACAGGGGCTGCCTTGCAAAAAGCCGAACCAGTGCGCAGGTGGCAGGGGAGAGGCTGAGTGTGACCATTTTTTATTTTTAATTTTTTTTATTTTTTCTGGTACCAGAGATTGAATCCAAGCAGAGCCAGGGAACCGCATCCCCAGCCCTTTATGATGATGATGATGATGATGATTTGGGGGAAGGGTCTCATTAAGTTGCTGAGGGCCTCCATAAGTTGCTGAGGCTGGCCTCTGACTCGCGATCCTCCTGCCTCGGCCTCCCCAGCCCCCGAGAGGCCAGGCGTGCACGACGGCCCCTGGCTTGCGTCCCTGGAAATGCTGCGTGGAACAGAAATCTCTGCGGTCCGCAGTCCCTCCTGGGCCAGGGACACCGGGACTCGTTCCCTTCTCTATTTCGTCTTGGTCCCCCCCGGGGCCTCCATCTGACGCCCCCTGCGCGGTCTCTGGTAACCAGCGTCTCCCCCTGGGCTGGGCCGAGGTCAGCTCACTCCGATGCCACCTCACAGCTCGGGGACTTGTCTTTCTGCACCTGGTGTCTTTCACTGGACATAATGACCCCGTGTTCTTGGTCCCTGTTGTCACAAATGACAGAAATCCACTTTTTTTTTTTTTCTAAACCTGTGCGTCCTTCTTCACCCAAGTCACCAGCGACGACGTGCTGTCCATCACAGGTAATGATGTGACAAGAGCTTGGTGAGCCCCCCTGACCCGGGCCCAGCCTTCAACATCTCACGCCTCCGGCTTCAAACACCTTCAGGACTCGGTTGGCAGCAAATGTGGCGGCTCCCTGCCCGTCACCTGCAGATTCATTTTCTGATTTTAACCAACCAAGGATGGAACCAGGGCTGGTTAACCTCTGAGCCGCGGCCACCGCCTTTTTTATTTTCATTTTTTTTAAATTGGGAGATCAAGTTTTTACAGCCTCGCTACGTTGCTCAGGCTGGCCTCCAACCTCCCATCCTCCTGCCTCAGCCTCCCAAAATGGGTTGGGTTACCCAGGTCTGATTGAGCCACTTCGTGGCGTTATCAGAGAAGGAAAATGATGATTTGGGGACGTCCCAAATGCTCGGATGGATAAGTGAGTGTGTAGGCCTTCCCCGTCCTGGAGGCTGGAGGTGCGAGGTCCAGGGTGGGCAGGGCGGTCTCCTCCCGAGGCCTCTCCCCTGGGCTGGCAGCCGCCTTCTTCTCCCTGTGTCCTCCCGGGGCGTCCCTCTGTGTGCGTCTGTGTCCTCATCTCCTCCTCTACGAGGACCCCAGTCCTGCTGGGCCAGGGCCACCCTGGGACCTCACTGCACCTCCATCCCCTCTGCAAAGACCCATCTGCACACACACAGGCGCGTCCCAAGGTCCTGGGGCCAGGGCTGCAGGCGAGAAATTTGGGGAGCAGCATCCAGTCCGTGACACGTGCGCACAGAGACTGCGATTGCCAGGTTGGGGGACCCTTCACTAACTCCGTCTGTTTCCACCCAAGGTCCCCTTCGCAGGCTCTGGGGTCAAGACTGCGTGGCCAGCCGGACACAGGAAGAGGAGGAGAGAATATGGACGGTGCTTGTTCTCCCCGGAAGTGGGCTGCCGTTGCTCATTTAAATCTTAAACAAATGGAAGCTGATCTTACCAATAAAACAGCTTGGGGGGAGTCACCGGCCTCGACCGTGGAGGCCGCTCTTGGCTCTTGGGTGGCCATGTGCGGACCCCTGTGGCTCCGTCCCCTGGGGTCGCTGTGGGCCGCGTCTCTCTGCACCATTTGCAAGACCCTCGCTGAGTCTGGGGACAGAGCGGCCTCCGGGGCCTGGGGAGGCTGTTCCCGCGCCCCGACCACGTGGGACAGGAACAGGGGCTTTATAGGGAGGCCCAGGGAGGAGGGAGCCCAGGAGATCGGTCCTGCAAACGGTTCTGCCCCAGAGCTGGGAGCGCAATCCACACAGGACCCGGGAAGTCCACGCGCTGCCCTGGACCCGTCTGCAGAGGCCCCAAGTCAAGTGGTGTCCCTTCCCATGCGTCCCCTGCCACCGAGGCAGAGGCGAGGATCCTGTCGGTGATGGACGCAGAAGGAGCCCGAGCAGATGGGCGCAGAGATGCTCCAGGACCCAGGCGGATGAGCCCGTCACTGACCTCGGCCCTAAGGGTTCCCCCTGGCCCTGCCTGGTGGCCCTGCATCCAGCGGGACTCAGGTTCTCCGGGGGAGGCTGAGAACGGAGGCCAGGACCAGACAGGTGACATGGTGCTGCTTAGCTGGGGCCCAGGTGCTGGGGGGTGCAGGCAGAGGGCGGGACAAGCGGGGACAGGAGGTGACCATCAGGGGCCGAGGAGACAGGAGAAAACGTGCATTTCTCCAGCTGCGGCCCGCGGGCTCCTGGGTCTGGAGACGTCTTTGGCCTCCAGAAGGAGCCACAGACAGGGGGCGTGCCCCGCGTGCGTGCTGCGTGCGTGCGTGGGCGGGGAGGTGACCCATTGCACGTGCACGAGATGCGTGCCCCACGTGGCTGTTTACGCGGTCACCCACGGCCAGCCGGGTGCACCCGGAAGGGCTCGTATACACAAAGCGCATCATGTATGCAGAAACGCAACAGGCGCTTTTCTGTGGTCCCTTGGTTTCTGCGGGGAGATTCTCCAGGGTCCCTAAGCCCACGGATGCTCGAGTCCCTTGGATGAATGAGGATCGTGTTTGTGTCCACCGCGCGCATGCGCTACGTGGACCTGGGCGCGCATGGATGGTGCTGATGCTGGGTGCACTGGGTGCGGCCTGCGCCCATCGGCTGCGCTGGCCCCGGGCTCCGGGGTCTCCTTCCAGATGGAAGTTGGGGAACCTGCGCTCGGGGCCCTGGGTCCTCGGGGTGGGCGCTGCGCCCGGGTGTGCTGCACGGGGGGCCGCAGGTGGGGAGGCCGTGTGTTTGCCCATGTGTGCAGCAGAGTCCCGCATCTCTGCTCCGCCTCCTCTGTCCCCACCGTGTCCCCTGACCTTTAAAAGCATTGATTTTATTGAAAGGCTTCGGGTCCCGCAAGGAGGTCAGAAAGCAGTGGGTTGTTTTGTCCTTGATGCACCCAGAGGCTGCGAGGGCACCGGCCATCACTGTGTGTCTGGTACCGACTGGGTCACCCCGACGAGATTTCGTGTGGAGGCTGTAGATGACTTCAAGCGGGGGGCGTAGCTCTTTGCCTCACAGCACGAGAGGGTGCCACTGCCCCGGACATCAGCATGAAAGAATCAGCAGGCTCCCCCCAGTCCTGGCCACCAGGAAGGCGCCACTGTTTACTGCAGGAAGGACTGAGTCGAGAGACCCCTCCCTGGGTCCTGCATGACCACCCCTCTGTCCTCCTTGGGGTGGACACAGGACCCTCTGCCTCTCTCGGAGGCCCGGGAGAGGCCCTGGGTCTGGCAGGGGCCCTGGAGGGCGGGGGCTGCGGGTGCTGGGGACACCGAGGCTCTGACCCATTCTTCTGGGTGAGACATCAGAGGAGCCGAGGCCACCTCCCCGCGCGCCCGCTGCTGCGTCCTCCGTTTCTCGCGGAGGCCGGGGCTCCCGAGCCGGTGCCTCCCGCCTGGTGAGGCCTCATTATCTCGGTGGCAGCGGGAGCGCGCGGCCCCGGCATAATCAAAGCCTGGGCAGCGGATTAATTGTCCTCTTCCGCGTCGCGATGAATTTTAAAAAGCTCCGCGCAGCAGACAAAGGCGGGCAGCTGGGGGGGGGGGGGGCGCGCGGACATGTGCTGCGACATCTGTTGACGGACGTTTCAATCGGAACCTCGAGGAGCAGGAGCGCGGGGCGGCGGGGACCGTCCCCCGCCAGCGCCACCAGGTCGCGCCGCTGCGCCCCGAGCGGAGAGGAGGACCCGCCCTCTCCTAGGTGGCCCACACGCCCGAGTTTCTGGGGGACTCCCCAGAGGACCGCGGGGACAGGAGCGGGACCCGGGCGTGCAACACGTGGCTCGCGGGCAGCGGGACCCACCTGTTACCTGCGAGGACGGGCCACGGGCCTCTGGGCCCCTCCTGCTGCCCGACGGGTGAGGAGACCCCAGCGGTTTGCAGAGGGGACCCTGGACATCTGGAGTGACCCGTGCAGACAGCGGGTTCCTGGATGGCTCTTCCCAGGGGCAAAAGTGGGATGTGATGTCCCCGAGACAGAGCGGGTGGACTTCGGGTTGCAATGTCACCAGCGTCCATGCACTGCCCGATGGACACACGTGGGTGGTTGCAGATGCAAATTAGCTTTGAACCCTCTGAGCAACACGGGGACCCGTGAGACCCCCGACCCAGAAGATGGCTTCGAAGGACCATGTGGACGTCCAGGTGGAATGCATCCAAACCGGGCCGCCCCTAGCGCGGCATCGTCTGGAAATGTCACTCGAAGCCACGCTGCCCGCGTCCCCATCCCAACACGCGCAGCAGTGACCCAAGGGCAGAATCGTCGCGTGGCCCATGTGTCTCCGTAGGGCCGGGCAGTGGCCACCAGAGGGTCCTGTCCCTAAGGGGCAGCTGTGAATGAAAACAGGGTGCCCAGTGCCCACCTTATACCTGAGGATCGCTGGAGGGTCAAGATCTCAGGTCAGGTTCAGCTCCACGTGCCCTACTGCCTGGCTCACCCAGTGGACAGGGCGCCAGCCATCGACGGGGGTGACCAGCCAGAAATCAGACGGGATGTGACTTTGCAGGCTGGACCCCAAAGAGGTTCAGCCAAGTGGGACACAGCCGCCCTGGGCAGTCCCAGAAGGGCACCCAGTGCACCCAACGGGGACGAGGAACCAAGTCCCAGAGCTAAACTGAAATGGACCCACTGGACACATCTCCCTAGATGGTGGGTGGCCAGTGTCCCCATTTGGAAGCCCCTGAAATGCCACCCAATTTATATCCCCATTTGACCTTGAGCAGGGTTTTCACGTCTTCCCCCCGGGGAGTCCAGCGTGGCCCCCGCAGTGGACAACGGTCATCCCGGCAGCTCGGGAGGCTGAGGCAGGAGGATGGCAAGTTGGAGGCCGGCCTCGGCAAGACCCTGTCACTGTATCCGACATAGAAAGGGCTCGGGATGTGGCTCCGGGGTTAAGTGTCCCCCGGGGTCATGATCCCTGGTAGGAAAAAGAAGGTTTATTCACATTTAAAAGCCAAGAGTCAGGACCTCTTCCAAGGGTGGTGGCATGGCTTGTGTGGTCACTTGCCCAGGGACCCCGGCTGGGCTGGGAGAACTCGTGGTGAGGAAGCCGGTTCCTCTCTGCAGGCAGCTCCCGGCAGGTCAGAGGCGGGATCCGCGTTCCCCTAATGCCCTCTGCTGGGAGCTTCCGTAGCTTCAGCCCCGGGCTGTGGCGTCCCCAGCACCTGGGGACCTGGGCTGCAGGCGGGCAGTTCTGTCCGGAGGGCCCAAGGGTTCCAGGTGGAGTCCCATCAGGAGCCGGGAATCCCAGCGGCTCAGGAGGCTGAGGCAGGAGGATTGCAAGGTGGAGGCCAGGCCTCAGCAACTCAGGGAGACCCTGACTCTCAATAAAGACTCCAAAGGGCTGCGGGTGCAGCTCCGTGGGGAAGCGCCCCTGGACTCCATCCCCAAACTGTCCCCACGGGGGGACCGGGACGGGGACATCTCTGGGACCTTATTCTTGCCACCACCACTGTGGGCAGCCCCTGCTCCCGTCCAGCGGCTCCTCCCTCGGCCGGGACATTGGCAGCTGCTGGACTCACTCCGCCTGGCCCAGAAACCCCCGGCTCCTGACCCCCGTCATTTTATGAGCGTCCCTCCATTGGTGGCTCGGGGAACGGGCGCGTCCTGCAGCTTGGGGATGTCACACACGACCCTGGGCGTTTTAAAGGTGATAAAAAGTCTCGTGGCCGCTGGGCCGGGCTCCCTCCTGACCCGAGACGGGTTCTCCTGGCTCAGGGTTTGTTGAAGCCTCGGGAAGCAGATGGGAGAGAAGGGATGATTGACAGGTAGATAGATGATCGACAGGTGACAGCTGGGTGGACAGATGATGGACAGAGACTCTGTCCTGCAGGTCTTCCTGGGCACCGGGGCCTCTGGGGCTGGGGGTCTCTGGGGTGGCTGTGCTGTGCGCTGCAGGAGGTGGAGCAGCCTCTCTGGGCCCCACACACCAGGAGCAGGAGCAGCCCACCCAGGGTGTGAGAGCCACCTGGACAGACAGGATGGATCGATGGACAGAGAGATAGATAGACAGACAGAATTGGTAGATGGCAGATAGATAGATAGACAGGTGGATAGATAGGTAGACAGGATGGATAGATGATAGGAGATAGATAGATGATAGACAGAATGAGTAGATGACAGATAAGAGATAGATAGGTAGATAGATGACTGGACAGGTAGATAGATGATAGACGACAGCTTGGGTGGGACAGGGTGATGGGACAGAGACTCTGTCCTGCAGGTCTCCTCTGCACTGGGGCCTCT